>NC_052156.1:89248641-89297439 GCF_902713615.1 Scyliorhinus canicula
AGTAGCAGACTGTCCAGATAGCAGTCTGTCCAGATAGCAGTCTGTCCAGATATCAGACTGTACAGATAGCAGTCTGTCCAGATAGGAGACTGTCCAGATAGCAGTCTGTCCAGATAGCAGTCTGTCCAGATAGCAGACTGTCCAGATAGCAGACTGTCCAGATAGCAGACTGTCCAGATAGCAGTCTGTCCAGATAGCAGACTGTCAAGATAGCAGACTGTGCAGATAGCAGTCTGTCCAGATAGCAGACTGTCCAGATAGCAGACTGTCCAGATAGCAAACTGTCCAGATAGCAGACTGTCCAGATAGCAGACTGTCCAGATAGCAGTCTGTCCAGATAGCAGTCTGTCCAGATAGCAGACTGTCCAGATAGCAGACTGTCCAGATAGCAGACTGTCCAATAGCAGACCGTCCAGATAGCAGACTGTCCAGATAGCAGTCTGTCCAGATAGCAGACTGTCCAGATAGCAGACTGTCCAGATAGCAGACTGTGCAGATAGCAGACTGTCCAGATAGCAGACTGTCCAGATAGCAGACTGTCCAGATAGCAGACTGTCCAGATAGCAGACTGTCCAGATAGCAGTCTGTCCAGATAGCAGACTGTCCAGATAGCACTCTGTCCAGATAGGAGACTGTCCAGATAGGGGACTGTCCAGATAGCAGACTGTGCAGATAGCAGACTGTCCAGATAGCAGACTGTCCAGATAGCAGACTGTGCAGATAGCAGACTGTCCAGATAGCAGACTGTCCAGATAGCAGACTGTCCAGATAGCAGACTGTCCAGATAGCAGACTGTCCAGATAGCAGTCTGTCCAGATAGCAGACTGTCCAGATAGCACTCTGTCCAGATAGCAGACTGTCCAGATAGGAGACTGTCCAGATAGGAGACTGTCCAGATAGTGGACTCTCCAGATCGGGAACTTCCAGAGAGAGAACTGTCCAGATAGGGGACTGTCCAGATAGGAGACTGTCCAGAGAGAGAACTGTCCATATAGGGGACTGTCCAGATAGGAGACTGTCCAGAGAGAGAACTGTCCATATAGGAGACTGTTCAGATAGGGAACTGTCCAGATAGGAGACTGTCCAGAGAGAGACCTGTCCATATAGGAGACTGTCCAGAGAGAGAACTGTCCAGATAGGAGACTGTCCAGAGAGAGAACTGTCCATATAGGGGACTGTCCAGATAGGAGACTGTCCAGAGAGAGAACTGTCCATATAGGAGACTGTTCAGATAGGGGACTGTCCAGGTAGTGGACTGTCCAGAAGAGACCTATCCTCATAGGGGACTGTCCAGTTAGGGTCTGTCCAGATTGGAGACTGTCCCAATAGGAGACTGTCCAGAGAGTGAACTGACCAGATAGGAGACTGTCCATATAGGGGACTGTCCAGATAGGGGACTGTCCTGATAGGGAACTGTCCAGATAGGGGACAGTCCAGAATAGGGACAGGCCAGAAAGGACTGTCCAGATAGGAGACTGTCCAGATGGGGGACTGTCCAGAACGGGACCGTCCAGATTTGAGATTGTCCAGATGGGAGACTGTCCAGCTAAGGGGCTGTTCAGATAGATAACTGTCCAGGGAGAGAGCTGTCCAGAGAGAGAAGGCGAATGGAATGTTGTCCTTCATTGCTAGAGGGATGGAGTTTAAAACTAGGGAGGTTATGCTGCAATTGTATAAGGTGTTAGTGAGGCCACTCCTGGAGTATTGTGTTCAGTTTTGGTCTCCTTACTTGAGAAAGGACGTACTGGCCCTGGAGGGTGTGCAGAGGAGATTCACTAGGTTCATCCCAGAGTTGAGGGAGTGGATTACAAGGAGAGGTTGAGTAGACTGGGACTGTACTGAATTTAGGGGGATGAGGGGGGATCTTATAGAAACATATAAAATTGTGAAGGGAATAGATAGAATAGATGCAGGCAGGTTGTTTCCACTGGCGTGTGAAAGCAGAACTAGGGGGCATAGCCTCAAAATAAGGGGAAGTAGATTTAGGACTGAGTTTAGGAGAGACCTCTTCATCCTTTGGGTTGTGAATGTATGGAATTCCCTGTCCAGTGAAGCAGTTGAGGCTCCTCCATTAAATGCTTTGCAAATAAGGATAGATGGGCAGCACTGTGGTGCATTGGGTTAGCCCTGCAGCCTCACGGCGCTGAGGTACCAGGTTCGATGCCGGCTCTAGGCCACTGTCGGTGTGGAGTTTGCACATTCTCCCTGTGTTTGCGTGGGTTTCACCCTCACAACACAAAGATGTGCAGGGTAAGTGGATTGGCCACACTAAATTGCCCCTTAATTTGAAAAAAATAATTGGGTACTCTAAATTTTAGAAACAAATGTTTAAAAATAAATAAGGATAGATAGTTTTTTAAAGAATAAAGGGTTATGATGTTCGGGCCGGAAAGTGGATCTGAGTCCACAAAAGATCAGCCTTGAACTCATTGAATGGTGGAGGAGCCTCGAAGGGCCAGATGGTCTACACCTGCTCCTGGTTCTAAGGTTCTTCTGTTCTTAGAACTTTCCAGAGAGAGGACTGTCCAGATAGGGGACCGTACAGAGAGGAGATTGTCCAGATAGGTGACAGTCCAGATAGGAGACTGTCCAGAGAGAGAACGGTCCAGTTAGGGGACTGTCCAGAGAGAGAACTGTCCAGAGAGGGGACTGTCCACATTGGAGATTGTCCAGATAGAGGGCTGTCTAGATACAGAACAGTCTAGATAGCAGACAGTCCAGGGAGAGATCTGTTCACATAGGATAAGGTCCAGAGGGAGCTGTCCAGATAGGGGAACGTCCAGATGGAGAATTGTGCAGATAGCAGACTGTCCCGATTGGAGACTATCCAGAGTGAGCACTGTCCAGAGAGAGAACAGTCCAGATAGAGGACTGTCCAGATAGGAGGCTGTTCAGATAGGAGACTGTCCCTATTGGAGACTGTCCCGATTGGATACTGTCCAGAGAGAGAACTGTCCAGAGAAAGAACTGTCCAGATAAAGGACTGTCCAGATAGGAGGCTGTCCAGATATGGACGGTCCAGATTGGAGACTGTTTCAATTGGAGTTGTCCAGAGAGAGAACTGTCCAGATAGGAGACTGTCCTGATTGGAGATTGTCCAGATAGGGGACTGTCCTGATAGGGGACTGTCCAGATAGGGGACTGTCCAGATAGGGGACTGTCCAGATAGGGAACTGTCCAGAGAGAGAACTTTCCAGAAAGCGGTCTATCCAGATAGGGACTTTCCAGTTAGGAGACTGTCCAGATAGGAGGCTGTCCAGTTAGGGCACTGTCCAGATAGGAGACTCTACCGATAGGGGACTGTCCGGATAGGGGACTGTCCAGATAGAAGACAGTCTAGATAGGGGACTGTCCAGATATGGAACTGACCAGATACTGGCAGTCCAGAAAGCAGACAGTACAGATCGGAGACAGTCCAGAGAGAGAACTGCCCAGAGAGGAGAGTTTCCAGAGAGAGAGAAGTGCCCAATTAGGGGACCAGATAAGGGACTGCCCAGATAGGGAACTGCCCAGGTAGGGAACTGTCCAGATAAGAGACTGTCCGGATAGGGGACTGTCCAGAGAGAGAACTGTCCAGATAGGAGACTGTCCAGATAGGGGACTGTCCAGATAGGGGACTTCCCAGATAGGAGACTGTCCAGAGAGAGAACTGTCCAGATAGGGGACTGTCCAGATAGCAGACTGTGCAGATAGCAGACTGTCCAGATAGCAGTCTGTCCAGATAGCAGACTGTCCAGATAGCAGACTGTCCAGACAGCAGACTGTGCAGATAGCAGAATGTCCAGATAGCAGACTGTCCAGATAGCAGACTGTCCAGATAGCAGTCTGTCCAGATAGCAGACTGTCCAAATAGCAGACTGTCCAGATAGCAGACTGTCCAGATAGCAGTCTGTCCAGATAGCAGACTGTCCAGATAGCCGTCAGTCCAGATAGCAGTCTGTCCAGATAGCAGACTGTGCAGATAGCAGAATGTCCAGATAGCAGACTGTCCAGATAGCCGTCAGTCCAGATAGCAGTCTGTCCAGATAGCAGACTGTGCAGATAGCAGAATGTCCAGATAGCAGACTGTCCAGATAGCCGTCAGTCCAGATAGCAGTCTGTCCAGATAGCAGACTGTGCAGATAGCAGAATGTCCAGATAGCAGAATGTCCAGATAGCAGTCTGCCCAGATAGCAGTCTGTCCAGATAGCAGACTGTCCAGATAGCAGTCTGTCCAGATAGCAGACTGTCCAGATAGCAGACTGTCCAGATAGCAGACTGTCCAGCAGTCTGTCCAGATAGCAGACTGTCCAGATAGCAGTCTGTCCAGATAGCAGTCTGTCCAGATAGCACTCTGTCAGATAGAAGACTGTCCAGATTGCAGTCTGTCCAGATAGCAGTCTGTCCAGATAGCAGACTGTCCAGATAGCAGACTGTCCAGATAGCAGACTGTCCAGATAGCAGTCTGTCCAGATAGCAGACTGTCCAGATAGCAGTCTGTCCAGATAGCAGACTGTCCAGATAGCAGACTGTCCAGATAGCAGTCTGTCCAGATAGCAGACTGTCCAGATAGCAGACTGTGGAGATAGCAGACTGTGGAGATAGCAGACTGTCCAGATAGCAGGCTGTCCAGATAGCAGACTGTCCAGATAGCAGACAATCCAGATAGCAGTCTGTCCAGATAGCAGACTGTCCAGATAGCAGTCTATCCAGATAGGAGACTGTCCAGATAGGGGACTGTCCAGATAGCAGACTGTCCAGATAGGAGACTGTCCAGATAGGAGACTGTCCAGATAGTGGACTTTCCAGATCGGGAACTTCCAGAGAGAGAACTGTCCAGATAGGGGACAGTCCAGATAGGAGACTGTCCAGTGAGAGAACTGTCCATATAGGAGACTGTCCAGATAGGGAACTGTCCAGATAGGAGACTGTCCAGAGAGAGAACTGTCCATATAGGAGACTGTCCAGATAGGGGACTGTCCAGGTAGTGGACTGTCCAGAAGAGACCTATCCTCATAGGGGACTGTCCAGATAGGGTCTGTCCAGATTGGAGACTGTCCCAATAGGAGACTGTCCAGAGAGTGAACTGTCCAGATAGGAGACTGTCCATTTAGGGGACTGTCCAGATAGGGGACTGAGGATACTGAGACACTGAGATACTGAGACACTGTGACACTGAGACACTGAGATACTGAGACACTGAGATACTGAGATACTGAGATACTGAGATACTGAGACACTGAGATACTGAGACACTGAGATACTGAGATACTGAGACACTGAGACACTGAGACACTGAGACACTGAGACACTGAGACACTGAGACACTGAGACACTGAGACACTGAGACACTGAGACACTGAGACACTGAGACACTGAGACACTGAGACACTGAGACACTGAGACACTGAGACACTGAGACACTGAGACACTGAGACACTGAGACACTGAGACACTGAGATATTGAGACACTGAGATACTGAGACACTGAGACACTGAGATACTGAGATACTGAGACACTGAGATACTGAGACACTGAGATACTGAGATACTGAGACACTGAGACACTGAGACACTGAGACACTGAGACACTGAGACACTGAGACACTGAGACACTGAGACACTGAGACACTGAGACACTGAGACACTGAGACACTGAGACACTGAGACACTGAGACACTGAGACACTGAGACACTGAGACACTGAGACACTGAGACACTGAGACACTGAGACACTGAGACACTGAGACACTGAGACACTGAGACACTGAGACACTGAGACACTGAGACACTGAGACACTGAGACACTGAGACACTGAGAAACTGAGATACTGAGATACTGAGACACTGAGACACTGAGATACTGAGACACTGAGACACTGAGACACTGAGACACTGAGAAACTGAGATACTGAGATACTGAGACACTGAGGCACTGAGATACTGAGATACTGAGACACTGAGATACTGAGATACTGATATACTGAGACACTGAGATACTGAGATACTGAGACACTGAGACACTGAGATACTGATATACTGAGACACTGAGATACTGAGATACTGAGACACTGAGACACTAAGAAACTGAGATACTGAGACACTGAGACACTGAAACACGGAGATACTGAGATACTGAGGCACTGGGACACTGAGATACTGAGACACTGAGATATTGGGCACTATGTCACACTGTGAGACACTGAGGCACTGAGACACTGAGACCCAGGTAGGGGACTGACCAGCGAGAGAACTGTCCAGATAGGAGACCGTTCAGATTTGGAACTGTCCAGAAGGAACTACCAGATACGGGACTGTCCATCGATAGAACTGACCAGGTAGGGGTCTGTCCAGAGAGAGAAATACCCAAATAGGATAGTGTCCAGAAGAAACTGTCCAGATAGAGGACTGTCCAGATACGGGACTGTCTAAAGAGAGAACTGTTCCGATAGGAGACTGTCCCAATTGGAGACTGTCCAGATTGGAGATGTCCCAATTGGAGACTGTGCAAAGAGAGAGCTGTCCAGAGAGAGAACTGTCCTGATAGCAGACTGTCCAGATAGGGGACTGTCCAGATAGAGGACTGTCCAGATAGGGGACTGTCCAGATAGGGGACTGTGCAGATAGGGGACTGTCCAGATAGGGGCTGTCCAGATAGGAGACTGTCCAGAGGGAGAAATGTCCAGAGAGAGAACTGTCCAGATAGCAGTCTATCCAGAGAGAGAAATGTCCAGAGAGAGAAGTGTCCAGATAGGAGACTGTCCAGATAGGGGACTGTTCAGATAGCAGACTGTCCAGATAGGGGACTGTCCAGATTGGGGACTGTCCAGAGAGAGAACTGTCCAGAGAGAGAACTGTCCAGATAGCAGTCTATCCAGAGAGAGAAATGTCCAGAGAGAGAACTGTCCAGATAGGGGACTGTCCAGATAGGGGACTGTTCAGATAGGGGACTTTCCAGAGAGAGAAATGTCCAGAGAGAGAACTGTCCAAATAGCAGTCTATCCAGAGAGAGAACTGTCCAGATAGCAGACTGTCCAGATAGCAGACTGTCCAGATAGCAGTCTGTCCAGATAGCAGTCTGTCCAGATATCAGACTGTACAGATAGCAGTCTGTCCAGATAGGAGACTGTCCAGATAGCAGTCTGTCCAGATAGCAGTCTGTCCAGATAGCAGACTGTCCAGATAGCAGACTGTCCAGATAGCAGACTGTCCAGATAGCAGACTGTCCAATAGCAGACTGTCCAGATAGCAGACTGTCCAGATAGCAGACTGTCCAGATAGCAGACTGTGCAGATAGCAGACTGTCCAGATAGCAGACTGTCCAGATAGCAGACTGTGCAGATAGCAGTCTGTCCAGATAGCAGACTGTCCAGCAGTCTGTCCAGATAGCAGTCTGTCCAGATAGCAGACTGTCCAGATAGCAGACTGTCCAGATAGCAGTCTGTCCAGATAGCAGACTGTCCAGATAGCAGACTGTCCAGATAGCAGACTGTCCAGATAGCAGTCTGTCCAGATAGCAGACTGTCCAGATAGCACTCTGTCCAGATAGGAGACTGTCCAGATAGGAGACTGTCCAGATAGTGGACTCTCCAGATCGGGAACTTCCAGAGAGAGAACTGTCCAGATAGGGGACTGTCCAGATAGGAGACTGTCCAGAGAGAGAACTGTCCATATAGGAGACTGTCCAGATAGGGAACTGTCCAGATAGGAGACTGTCCAGAGAGAGAACTGTCCATATAGGGGACTGTCCAGATAGGAGACTGTCCAGAGAGAGAACTGTCCATATAGGAGACTGTTCAGATAGGGGACTGTCCAGGTAGTGGACTGTCCAGAAGAGACCTATCCTCATAGGGGACTGTCCAGTTAGGGTCTGTCCAGATTGGAGACTGTCCCAATAGGAGACTGTCCAGAGAGTGAACTGACCAGATAGGAGACTGTCCATATAGGGGACTGTCCAGATAGGGGACTGTCCTGATAGGGAACTGTCCAGATAGGGGACAGTCCAGAATAGGGACAGGCCAGAAAGGACTGTCCAGATAGGAGACTGTCCAGATGGGGGACTGTCCAGAACGGGACCGTCCAGATTTGAGATTGTCCAGATGGGAGACTGTCCAGCTAAGGGGCTGTTCAGATAGATAACTGTCCAGGGAGAGAGCTGTCCAGAGAGAGAAGGCGAATGGAATGTTGTCCTTCATTGCTAGAGGGATGGAGTTTAAAACTAGGGAGGTTATGCTGCAATTGTATAAGGTGTTAGTGAGGCCACTCCTGGAGTATTGTGTTCAGTTTTGGTCTCCTTACTTGAGAAAGGACGTACTGGCCCTGGAGGGTGTGCAGAGGAGATTCACTAGGTTCATCCCAGAGTTGAGGGAGTGGATTACAAGGAGAGGTTGAGTAGACTGGGACTGTACTGAATTTAGGGGGATGAGGGGGGATCTTATAGAAACATATAAAATTGTGAAGGGAATAGATAGAATAGATGCAGGCAGGTTGTTTCCACTGGCGTGTGAAAGCAGAACTAGGGGGCATAGCCTCAAAATAAGGGGAAGTAGATTTAGGACTGAGTTTAGGAGGGACCTCTTCATCCTTTGGGTTGTGAATGTATGGAATTCCCTGTCCAGTGAAGCAGTTGAGGCTCCTCCATTAAATGCTTTGCAAATAAGGATAGATGGGCAGCACTGTGGTGCATTGGGTTAGCCCTGCAGCCTCACGGCGCTGAGGTACCAGGTTCGATGCCGGCTCTAGGCCACTGTCGGTGTGGAGTTTGCACATTCTCCCTGTGTTTGCGTGGGTTTCACCCTCACAACACAAAGATGTGCAGGGTAAGTGGATTGGCCACACTAAATTGCCCCTTAATTTGAAAAAAATAATTGGGTACTCTAAATTTTAGAAACAAATGTTTAAAAATAAATAAGGATAGATAGTTTTTTAAAGAATAAAGGGTTATGATGTTCGGGCCGGAAAGTGGATCTGAGTCCACAAAAGATCAGCCTTGAACTCATTGAATGGTGGAGGAGCCTCGAAGGGCCAGATGGTCTACACCTGCTCCTGGTTCTAAGGTTCTTCTGTTCTTAGAACTTTCCAGAGAGAGGACTGTCCAGATAGGGGACCGTACAGAGAGGAGATTGTCCAGATAGGTGACAGTCCAGATAGGAGACTGTCCAGAGAGAGAACGGTCCAGTTAGGGGACTGTCCAGAGAGAGAACTGTCCAGAGAGGGGACTGTCCACATTGGGGATTGTCCAGATAGAGGGCTGTCTAGATACAGAACAGTCTAGATAGCAGACAGTCCAGGGAGAGATCTGTTCACATAGGATAAGGTCCAGAGGGAGCTGTCCAGATAGGGGAACGTCCAGATGGAGAATTGTGCAGATAGCAGACTGTCCCGATTGGAGACTATCCAGAGTGAGCACTGTCCAGAGAGAGAACTGTCCAGATAGAGGACTGTCCAGATAGGAGGCTGTTCAGATAGGAGACTGTCCCTATTGGAGACTGTCCCGATTGGATACTGTCCAGAGAGAGAACTGTCCAGAGAAAGAACTGTCCAGATAGGAGGCTGTCCAGATATGGACGGTCCAGATTGGAGACTGTTTCAATTGGAGTTGTCCAGAGAGAGAACTGTCCAGATAGGAGACTGTCCAGATAGGGGACTGACCAGATAGGAGACTGTCCAGATAGGGGACAGTCCAGATAGGAGACTGTCCAGATAGGGGACTGCCCAGATAGGAGACTGTCCAGATAGGGGACTGTCCAGATAGGGGACTGCCCAGATAGGGGACTGCCTGGATAGGGGACTGTCCAGATAGGAGACTGTCCAGATAGGGGACTGTCCAGATAGGAGACTGTCCGGATAGGGGACTGACCAGAGAGGGGACTGCCCAGATAGGAGACTGTCCGGATAGGGGACTGTCCAGATACGAGATTGTCCGGATAGGAGACTGTCTGGATAGGGGACTGTCCAGATAGGGGACTGCCTGGATAGGGGACTGTCCAGATAGGAGACTGTCCAGATAGGGGACAATTGAGAAAGGGAAATGTCCAGGTAGGGGACTGCCCAGATAGGGGACAGTCCTGAAAGAGAACAGTTGAGACAGGAGAAAGTCCTGATGTGAGGCTGTCCAGATAGGGAACTGTCCAGATAGGAGACTGTCCCGATTGGAGACTGTCCCGATTGGAGACTGTCCAGAGAGAGAACTGTCCAGATAAGAGACTGTCCGGATAGGGGACTGTCCAGAGAGAGAACTGTCCAGAGAGAGAACTGTCCAGATAAGAGACTGTCCGGATAGGGGACTGTCCAGAGAGAGAACTGTCCAGAGAGAGAACTGTCCAGATAAGAGACTGTCCGGATAGGGGACTGTCCAGAGAGAGAACTGTCCAGATAGGAGACTGTCCGGATAGGGAACTGTCCAGATAGGAGACTGTCCAGATACGGGACTGTCCAGATAGGAGACTGTCCGGATAGGGAACTGTCCAGATAGGAGACTGTCCAGATACGGGACTGTCCAGATAGGAGACTGTCCAGATAGGGAACTGTCCAGATAGGATACTGTCCAGATAGGGGACTGTCCAGATAGGAGACTGTCCGGATAGTGGACTGTCCAGATGGGGGACAATTGAGTAAGGGAACTGTCCAGGTAGGGGACTGTCCAGATAGAGAGCTGTCCAGTTGGGAGACAATCCATATAGGGGACTGTCCAGATATAGGACTGTCCAGATAGGGGACAGTCCTGAAAGAGAACAGTTGAGATAGGAGAAAGTCCTGATATGAGGCTGTCCAGAGAGAGAACTGTCCAGATAGGCAACTGTCCAGGGGAGAACTGTGTTGCTCTTTCTGTTGTCTCTTTAATTGGCTCTGTTTATGGAGGTTAATATGGTCGCCTTCCGTAATTCTAATTACGTTTGCTCAAGAGCCGCCAGGTATCTTTCGATACCGCCACAAGGTTCAAAACCAAATACTAATCAAAGACTCGATACACCAGTTAGTAAGTTCAAAATCAATGCTCATTTATTTACGCACACAGACAATTATATTCAGGCACAAACTCTACCAACTAAACTATCACTACTACTAAAGCCTATACTTAGCTTTGGGCGCCCACTCAGTCAGAGGAACAATGGCCGTTGTCCAGTTCTGAGGCTGCTGGGGTCGAGCTGGTACGGAATAGTAGCTAGGAGCGTCTGTCTCGTAGCGTGCGTTGACTTTGGACTTACTTGTTCTGGTGCAGCAGCTAGGCAGGCCTCTCGTCGCTGAGAGCCAAGGCCAAGAAGAACGATTCTCTGTTGGGGGCTTCTTCTTATACCCAAAGGGGGCTTCGCGCGCTTTTGGGCGGGCCTTGAACTTGGTCCCAATTAATTGGACTATATCTTGATCATTGGTATCGATTTCCTCCAATAAAGGGGTGGTTGCCCTGATTGCTGGGCGGGCCCTAGGTGGCCATTGGCCTGCTTTGTTCTAGTCTCCTCTGGTGCCAAGGTGTCTGCTTTAGTATCGTTTGCCTAAATGTTACTCTTTTGTCCCTGGAGATGGCCCATTAGTATGGTAATGGCTTTGCAGTATCGGTCTTGTCTGGGAGCTGCAAACTCCAATCAACAGACAAAGCTTGCACCTGTTTGCTTTCTCAGCATTGTCCATTTTTCCCTTCATTCTCTGCAAGTGTCCATTTTGTAATCAGGACGTGGCCACCCTAGGTGGCTACACTCCCTCCTTGTGATCCTCAACGTGAATCGTGGAGGATCACATTACCGCGTCGTCTACGTTCTCTGACCAAGCGGGGCACCCATGACTAGGCTCTACACTGTCCTATACTATGAAATGCAATTTTATCTAAAATCATTTTAAATACATACATTATTGAAAAAAACTCTACGGAGCGCTATGGCATCCAGGCATGCATTGCAAAATAAAAAAACTGGAACCTCTATCTATCCTCAATAAACTATCCAAAAATATTCTAACATCTTAAACTGTACAAATAGCAGCATGCAAATTTCTCTGGCTTGGTGGTCAAGCACTGAGTTTACACTTCTTTATTGAAACAAACAAAACACACACAAAAATGGATGCACTTTAATTCATGTTAAACTGTTCGGGGGTCTGGTGGAGTCCAAAATTAGGGGACCTGAACGTATATACCGGGGTGCGAGAGCGGTAGGCTCTCCTTCGCCATTTCCTGATTCTGACTGCCTGCACGACACTGCAAAGTATCTCCAGTACTAAGAGGGCTTCTACATCGTATGAAAGTGAATACCAGATGATAAACTTATCACACCAGGTCGGGGTATTGTTAACTGTCGCTGGGCACTGTCTATTGCAGGGGTGGAATCATTGATGGCCTGTGGGGTAGGGGTGGGGGGGTGGGGTAGCGTCCGCGTGCAATCGAAGGGATCCCGCTAAGATCCATGTGAAAAAGATGGAGGTCGTCTTCACCTTTCTTCTTTCTTTCTCTTCTTCTTTTCTTGTAGTCCTTGAGATTTCGGAATTCTGTGAACACAAGCATAAATACCTGTTATTATCTTGCTTAAGATCTTGTGTGTTTGTCTGTCTGCCCTGTATTGCCAATCACCCTTTATAATTGGTCACCATCTGTGACTCCCTCATTTTTAAAAAAAAACGAATTGCTGGACAAGACATCCTAGAAAACATACTGACACAGTGCGAGCCACCTCGCAGCCTGTGCGATTTACCATCCCAGTGTTTGAGGATGTAAATAGCAAATGGCGAGGAACCTAAGGGTCGCCGTGAAACAAACAAAAAATTTTCGAACGAAAAGTGCCAAAATGGGGTGCGTATCGGCCGCGGCGGGTAAGAAATGGATGGAATCCCCGGTCAGGACGGTGATCAGTGCCGTATGTGCTCTACCCAAGTGTAGCTGACCATAGGGGGGATCCTCAGGTAGGGCGGGGATCAGTGCCGTTTCTCCATTGCCTTAGCAACTGGCAAGAACAGGTAAGAATGTGGTCGTTGTGGGGGTTGCAGTTATGCCTCCTCTCTCTCGAAGCAGAAGAGCAGTTACGAATTGGTGTCTGGGCAAATTTTTACCTGTGAAAGGTTTCTGCGACAAACTAGTTCCTCTGAACGGTTGTCTGTGGACAAACTTGTTCCATTAACTGCCAGGGAGCGTTAAAGGAGTGGTGGCGTGGGGCCGTGTAAACGTGCAATTTTCAAACAACACTTAACAGTAACACTAACAAACAAACATACAACAAACATGGTGCAGGTTCCATCAGAAAGGACACCGTATCTCTCCATCGGTTCCTTTTTACCATCATCTGGACACCTCATTGCTCAATAGCGAACAGAGTCGCAAAGGGATGCGTCTGGTGGGAGTCAGACTCTATGTCATCACCTTCTCCCGGCTGCCATACTCTCGACTGGACTAGTTTTGCCAAAGCTGCGTGGGGCGAATTGGGGTCCGTCTCATCATTCCGGATGAGCCTGAACGAATTGTCTCGGTGCCAGAGTCATGTGTCCAGGTTGGAGCTATTGGGGTGCAATCCATAATCGTCGGGCGATGGGTCTGGGTAAGGGGCTTTTATGTACGTGATCTCGAAGGGGTCACTGGAATCATGCTCGGAGTCGCTGGGAATGGGGCCTGGGACAGGGGGATAGTCATAATGTTGTGTGCTGTGGCTGTCGTCATCGTTATCGCTATCACTGTCGCTGTCGCTGCTGGTTGGGGGCGGGGAGAGGCGGAGTAGTGCCTCTGGGGGTGGAGTTGAAGTCATGTCTGAGGATGGGCTGGACTGGCTGGGGGAGGGTAGGAATGCGTCATCTGTGGGCGGGACGTGATCGTCTGCTGCTGCGAGCAAGATGTAGTGTGTATGGTTATTCTGCAAGCCATAAGCCTTGAGCTGGTTTATGTGAAACCACACAGACTTGCCATTGGGATATGTAATCGTGTATACTGAGGGGCTGACTTTGTCCGAAATGGAGTACGGTCCGGAAAATTTAGGGGAAAGGAATGAACTTGGGTTGTATCGGGAAAGCATCACTTGCTGCCCTACTGCAAACTCAGTGACATGTACTGCCTTGTCGAAACAAGCCTTGCTCTGTTGCTTCCGTGTCCCAAATCTCACAGCTGCTGCGAGTTGGGCTGCTTTAATGTTCTCAATTAGCTGCTGTACAGCGTTTTCATGTGTAAGGGCTGCGACTGCGGGGCTGGCCAAATCCAGTCCTAATAAATACTCTGTCCCTTTCATGGGGTGTCCGGTCATGAGAGTGTGGGGGGTGTATCCTGTGGACGTGGATACCATGTTCCATAAAAACATTAAAGCAAATGGAAGAACTGAATCCCAGTTGCTGTTATTCTGTGGCACCATTTTCCTGAGGGTGGCTTTTAATGTCCTGTTCATCCTCTCTACAATACCACTTGACTGGGGGTGGTTTGCAATATGAAACTTTGTCTTATCCCAAAAATTGTGAGGACGTTTTTCATTACGCGTCCTGTGAAATGGGAGCCTTGATCGGACTCTATACTATGGGGGAGTCCCAATCTTGTAAAGATGTGGTGGGTTAGGATTTTAGTTGTTGTTTTAGCCGTATTCGGTCTTGATGGAAAAGCTTCCACCCATTTTGTGAAGGTGTCGATGACCACCAACACATACTTATATCCATTTCTGCAAGGTGGTAGGGGTCCTATGTAACCTATCTGGAGGTTAGTCCAGGGTCCATTAACGGGGCGGGTATGACTAAGTTGAGCATTTTTTGCATATCTGTCCGGATTGTTCTGGGTACGGATCAAGCAATTCTCAATATAGTGGGTTACATCGGCTTTTAAATCAGGCCACCAGCAGAGTGGTCTGAGATGGGCTAAGGTGGGTTCAATTCCTTGGTGTCCATGATTGTCATGGAACTGACAAATGATCTGGTTCCTGTCCTGGCTGGGAACTACATAAATGCCTTCTTTCAAAATCACACCGTCATGTGTGGTTATTGTATTTTTAAACTTATCGTACGGGGTTGGGAAGGTTCCCTTTAAAACTTCCCTGAGTTTCTCATCTTCTTTCTGAGCCTTTGCTAAATCCTGTATGTTGGTCTGTGAGACCTGAACTGCGTTCCAAAGATAACCATGCCTGGAACCTGCCTTCACTAGGGCGTCTGCTTTAACGTTACCAGGGGGAGGAAGAACGGTGATTACTGTGAACCTTCATGATTCCATATTTCCTGTCTTTTGCTCTCTCTAAAATATGGTGGAGTAATGGGGCTGAGGGTAGGGGTCTTCCGTCTGCAGAAACAAATCCTCTTGTTTCCCACAGGGGTAGGAAGTCCGTTAAACTATTACAGACATACAAGCTGTCCGAATAGATGTCTGCTGGGGTCGGGAACGAGTCGGGGTGGTCTACAATATAAGCGATTGCTGCCAGTTCTGCTCCCTGCAAGCCTAAGTGTCCTGGAAACTTTAGGGAAATCTCTTCTAGGGCGCGTCCCTGTGCGTCCTCTACATAAATTCCACAACCGGTGATTCCCTGTCCATTTAAAACTGTGGAGGAGCCATCCACATAAATCTTCAGGGGTGCGCATGTGTCTGTGGGCTGGGGTCTCTGGGGTGTACTACCTGTTTTCTTGGGAGGTGTCTTTGGTATAAATGGGCCTGTGTTGTGTTGTGTGGTGATGATCTCACATTCATGAGGGGTGCCTGCATACTGCAAATTATCGGCAATGAAAGTGTGGGTCTTGATTCTTTTAACTGTAATGTCCCGTCCCTGTAAAAGAAGGGTCCAACGGGCTGCGTGGATTTGGCTGACTGTGCCATCTTTAAGTCGGCCGTCTGACAATAGCTGTGTTGGGGTGTGTTCAGTGAGGATGGTGATGGGGTTGAGTCCTGTAATGTAGGCGAAGTACTATACTGCCCAAAAAACTGCGAGCAGGTGCCTTTCACAGGCAGAAAATCCTTGCTTGACAGGGTCTAAAATGCGTGAGGCGTATGCTACGGGGCGTAATTGGTCATGGCGTTCCTGGAGGAGCACGGCCGAAAGGGTTTGGTCGGTGCTTGCTACTTCGATAGCGAACGGGGAAAGTGGATCTGGGCCCTGTAGTGCGGGGGCTGTGCTGAGTGCTCTCCTTAAAGCATCCACGGCATCCGTATGCTGTGGAAGCCATTCCCAAGGTGCCTGCTTCTTGAGAAGGTCGGAGAGGGGCGCTGCTTTAGTGGCGAAACTGTCAATATGGTTTCGGCAGTAACCAACCAGTCCTAGAATGACCGGAGGGCTGAGACATTGTGGGGAAGGGGCAATTTGATGATCAATTCAATTTTATTTTGCTCGATCTCGCGTTTACCATGAGTAATTACTGTACCCAATTAAATCGCTTTGCCTTTCAAAATCTGGGCCATTTTGGGATTAACTTTACAACCAATTTCTTTCAGGAGTCCTAAGAGTTCGGCGAGTAGTGAAATGTGCTCTTCCTTTGTGTCTGTCTGCAGTAGCAGGTCGTCTACATACTGGACCAGACAATCGGGGCGGGAAAATTTGGATAATCCATTTGCCATCTGTCGGTGGAAAATGGAGGGGGAGTTGTAGAAGCCTTGTAGAAGGGGTTACTTTGTTCAGTTCCCGGTAATCAATGGTCAGTCGCCATGATCCATCCGGTTTCCTGACAGGCCAAATTGGGGCATTGTTCGTGGAGGCTACTGATCTCAGTACGCCTTGGTCTAGTAAACTATCTATTACTTTCAAGATTTCTCCCTCTGCTTCCTGGGGAAATCCGTACTGCTTCTGGGGTCTGGGGCCGGGACCCGTAATCTGCACAGAGCCAGCCAACCTGCCACAGTCGTGCTTGTGCTGTGCAAATGCTGCTTTGTGTTCCTGCAGGACTGCTCTAACCTGTTTGTCTGGACTAATGGCTCGAGGGTCGAATCAGAAGTCTCCTACTGAGAGTATTCTGTTCTCGTACTCTCCAACTCTGAGCGTGGCGGGGGCTCGTGCTGCCTTTGCCATTTTCCAAACACATTTGTTAACTGGATCAAAGGAAAGGTTGTGGGAGCTCATGAAATTGATCCCTAGGATATGTTCTGCTGTCTGGGGCAGATCAACTAAAACTATGGGGTGCTTGGTGGTGATGTTGCCTATGTTGACAAATGTTATCCATTTTGGTAGGAATAACAGCAAACGGGATTATTATTTAAACGATAAAATATTAAAGCATGCTGCTGTGCAGAGAGACCTGGGTGTGCTAGTGCATGAGTCACAGAAAGTTGGTTTACAGGTGCAACAGGTGATTAAGAAGGCAAATGGAATTTTGTCCTTCATTGCTAGAGGGATGGAGTTTAAGACTAGGGAGGTTATGCTGAAATTGTATAAGGTGTTAGTGAGGCCACACCTGGAGTATTGTGTTCAGTTTTGGTCTCCTTACTTGAGAAAGGACATACTGGCACTGGAGAGTGTGCAGAGGAGATTCACTAGATTAATCCCAGAGCTGAAGGGGTTGGATTACGAGGAGAGGTTGAGTAGACTGGGACTGTACTCGTTGGAATTTAGAAGGATGAGGGGGGAGCTTATAGAAACATATAAAATTATGAAGGGACTAGATAGGATAGATGCGGGCAGGTTGTTTCCACTGGCGGGTGAAAGCAGAACTAGGGGGCATAGCCTCAAAATAAGGGGAAGTAGATTTAGGACTGAGTTTAGGAAGAACTTCTTCATCCAAAGGGTTGTAAATCTATAGAATTCCTTGCCCAGTGAAGCAGTTGAGGCTCCTTCATTAAATGTTTTTAAGGTAAAGATAGATAGGTTTTTGAAGAATAAAGGGATTAAGGGTTATGGTGTTTGGGCCGGAAAGTGGAGCTGAGTCCACAAAAGATCAGCCATGATCTCATTGAATGGTGGAGCAGGCGCGAGGGGCCAGATTGCCTACTCCTGCTCCTAGTTCTTATGTTCTTATCTGTATCGCTACAGGGGCTGTGATGTGTCCCTGTTGTAAATGACCTGTAAAGCTGCTGAGTGTGATGGTGTCTGTTGTGGGCCACGTGTCCCTCTGGAACATCGTGGAGGAATTGAGTGTGGTGCGGGACCCTCCTGTGTCCCAAAGAAATTCTACGGGCTGTCCACGGATTTTGCCTGCTATGACCGGTCTACCGGACTTGTCGCAATGGGCTCCCCAAGAGCCCGAACATCGTCAGTCTGTGCCGTTCATATCTCCATTGTCTGAACAGGCGCTAAAGCTATGAATCGGCTTTTCCCTATTCCTATTTAGGGTGCCGTCTGTTGGGCTCTCTATGCTTTCTGTGGTGCGTTGCACTCTCGTGCAAAGTGTCCTAACTGTCCACAGTTGTAACACTCCTGTGATTTGGGCTGGGGTGGGCTGTTCCTGCCTCATTTACCCATGCGGGGTTCTGGTGCGCTTTAACTCGATGCATATCTACCTGCTCTTCCTTGGGTTTGATAAATGCGGTTTTGCCTTGTACTGATTGCTCCCAAACGCGGGACAACCTTTTCAAAACCCATTTTTTATTTTGGGCCTCGTCTGAGGGGGTCATAATTTGCGCAAGCTCTCTGTCCTGCCTCTGTCGCATGAGAGACCAGGATTCGAGTCCATTTGGCCATATTATCTGGGGACAAATGGGCGCGGACTAACGTTCCAAAAACTGTGGTAAAGTAAATTCACAGGCGTCCAGCAAACGCTTTGGGGTGCTCGGTTTTATTTTGCCTACATTTGTTTAGGCCTTCCACCGGGTCTCCTCTGTTATAGCCGATCGCATCTAGGATCGCTGTGTCCATTTCTTGGAATGTGCCTCCTCCTACATTCTGTGGGTCGGGAAGGGCTGCCACGATAGAAGGGTCGAGGCTTAAAACCGTGAGCTTCACCTGCTCCTCGTCCAGGCCGTACATGGTGGCCTGCTGTTTAACTCTAGCGTAAAACTGGTGGGGGTCTAATTTGGGAAGGAATGGTGTAATTGTTTCACACGTGTCCTGTAATTGGGTTACGGTTAACGGGGTTGTATAAAGGAAATCTGTGTCTCCTTCTGCTGCGGCCCTGCAGTGTGTGGTTACAGGGTTCATGGGGGTATGTTCCGCCTGTTCAGTCGGGGGTTGGGGTGCTTTCGTTTTCTGGGGTTTTTCCTGCGTACATGTTCCATGCACGTATCTATGGGTAGTTTCATTCAATTCCTGCCAATCGGGGCATTTTTCCTGATCTAATTGGGGTCCGAATGTACTCTGAAATCCATTTTGAACGGAAAGCAGAGATTGCAATTCTGCAATTTGCTTCCGGCACTTTGCGTGGTCTACAGAGCTCTGCCTTTGTTCCGTCGTGGAAGTGTGGAGTGCTCGTAGGGCTGCTTTCAAATCATTGCACTGTTTCTGCAATTTCTCACTTGTTGCTCGGTTTCTTGTCTTGCCAAGACTGCATGTTGTGTGTCCTGGTAGGCCTTATCATACTGGGTCTGGAAGCTACTTAAGTGCGCGAGACAAGACTGGTGTGCTCTCTTGGCATCATCCACCTCTCTGTCCTTCGCTGCTAACTGCTCTCTCAAATCTCTATTCTCCTTCTCTACCTCACTCACGTCTACTTCACTGGTTCTATCTCTCTCCTCTATCTCTCTGCGGAGCGTCTGAACAACCTCCTCTGTGCCTCACAATTGTGCCAAGCAGGAAACGATTGTCATCGGCTTGCGAGCTTTTCCCAAGCTCTTCGTGTGGATCACTGACAGGTTCTCCCACCAAGTATGTCTTATACTCCCGGGACAGAATTCTCAGCGCATTCTCAGAATTATACTCAGCGCAGAATTCACTCCAAAGGGACCATTCTTTCCCTTTGAGATATTTCCTGATCTCATCTTCCCAAATGGGACACTGTCCTACTCTACTGGTCGCTGCAACCTCGAATTCCTGGGGGTTCATAAGACGTTCCATTGCCTTCATTGCCATCTTCTCTATCTCTGGGTTCTGTACAGAATTTGGAACAGGGGTGATAAAGTGGTGATGTAAACACGGGTACAGCTTATGCTATTTTGCGACCTACAAAACTCCCAACAGTTTTACACAACAAACTCTCTCAGGTTATCTTATATCTCTGTTAGTACGCATGCATTAACATATTTCTATCTCCGATCTGGACAGTCCCCTATCTCGACAGTCCCCTATCAGGACAGTGCCCTATCAGGACAGTACCCTATCTGGATAGTTCCATATCTGGACAGTACCCTTTCTGGACACTCCCCTATCTGGACGGTCCCTATATGGACACACCCCTATCTGGACAGAACCCTATCTGGATTGTCCCCTATCTGGACTGTCCCATATCTGGACAGACCCCTATATGGACAGTTTCCTATCTGGACAGTCCCCTATCTGGACTGTCCCCTATCTGGACTGTGTCCTATCTGGACAGTTCTTTCTCTGGACTGTCTGCTATCGGGAAAGTCCCCTAACCGGACAATCTACTACCTGGACAGGTTCTCTCTCTGGACAGTACCCTTTCTGGACACTCCCCTATCAGTACGGCCCCTATATGGACACACCCCTATCTGGACAGAACCCTATCTGGACTGTCCCCTATCTGGACTGTCCAATATATGGACGGTCCCCTATCTGGACAGTCTCCTATCTGGACAGTCCCCTATCTGGACTGTCCCCTATCTGGGCAGTCCTGTATCTGGACTGTCCCCTATCTGGACAGTCCCGTATCTGGGCAGTCCCCTATCTGGACGGTCCCCTATCTGGACAGTCCCCTATCTGGACTGTCCCCTATCTGGGCAGTCCCGTATCTGGGCAGTCCCCTATCTGGACAGTCTCCTACCTGGACAGTCTGCTATCTGGTCAGTCTCGTATATGGACAGTCCCCTGCCAGGACTGTCCCCTATCTGGCCTATCCTGTATCTGGACAGTCCCCTATTTGAACTGTCCCCTTTCTTGACCGTCCCCTATCTGGACCGTCCCCTATCTGGAGACTCCGCTATCTGGACAGTTCTCTCTTTAGACAGTCTACTATCTCAACAGTCCGCTATTTGGACACTTCTGTCTCTGGACAGTCTGCTATCTGGACAGTCACCTATCTGGACAGTTAACTCTCTGGATTGTCTCCTGTCTGGATAGTCTCCTATCTGGATAGCCTCCTATCTGGATAGCCTCCTTTCTGGATAGTCTCCTATCTGGATAGCCTCCTATCTGGATAGTCTCCTATCTGGACTGTCTCCTATCTGGATAGTCTCCTATCTGGATAGTCTCCTATCTGGATAGTCTCCTATCTGGATAGCCTCCTATCTGGATAGTCTCCTTTCTGGATAGACTCCTATCTGGATAGTCTCCTTTCTGGATAGTCTCCTATCTGGATAGTCTCCTTTCTGGATAGACTCGTATCTGGATAGTCTCCTATCTGGATAGTCTCCTATCTGGATAGTCTCCTTTCTGGATAGACTCCTATCTGGATAGTCTCCTTTCTGGATAGTCTCCTATCTGGATAGCCTCCTATCTGGACTGTCTGCTATCTGGATAGCCTCCTATCTGGATAGCCTCCTATCTGGATAGTCTCCTATCTGGATAGTCTCCTATCTGGATAGTCTCCTTTCTGGATAGACTCCTATCTGGATAGTCTCCTATCTGGATAGTCTCCTATCTGGATAGTCTCCTTTCTGGATAGACTCCTATCTGGATAGTCTCCTATCTGGATAGTCTCCTATCTGGATAATCTCCTATCTGGATAGTCTCCTATCTGGATAGCCTCCTATCTGGATAGTCTCCTATCTGGATAGCCTCCTATCTGGATAGTCTCCTATCTGGATAGTCTCCTATCTGGATAGTCTCCTATCTGGACTGTCTCCTATCTGGATAGTCTCCTATCTGGATAGCCTCGTATCTGGATAGTCCCCTATCTGGATAGCCTCCTATCTGGATAGTCTCCTATCTGGATAGTCTCCTATCTTGACTGTCTCCTATCTGGATAGCCTATCTGGATGGTCTCCTTTCTGGATAGCCTCCTATCTGGATAGCCTCCTATCTGGATAGTCTCCTATCTGGATAGTCTCCTATCTGGATAGTCTCCTATCTGGACTGTCTCCTATCTGGATAGCCTCCTATCTGGATAGTCTCCTATCTGGATAGCCTCCTATCTGGACTGTCTCCTATCTGGATAGTCTCCTATCTGGATAGTCTCCTTTCTGGACTGTCTCCTATCTGGATAGTCTCCTATCTGGATAGTCTCCTATATGGATAGCCTCCTATCTGGATAGCCTCCTATCTGGATAGTCTCCTATCTCGATAGTCTCCTATCTGGATAGTCTCCTATCTGGATAGTCTCCTATCTGGATAGTCTCCTATCTCGATAGCCTCCTATCTGGATAGTCACCTATCTGGATAGCCTCCTATCTGGATAGTCTCCTATCTGGATAGTCTCCTATCTGGGTAGCCTCCTATCTGGATAGCCTCCTATCTGGATAGCCTCCTATCTGGATAGTCTCCTATCTGGATAGTCACCTATCTGGATAGCCTCCTATCTGGATAGCCTCCTATCTGGATAGCCTCCTATCTCGATAGTCTCCTATCTGGATAGTCTCCTATCTGGATAGTCTCCTATCTGGATAGTCTCCTATCTGGATAGTCACCTATCTGGATAGCCTCCTATCTGGATAGTCTCCTATCTGGATAGTCTCCTATCTGGATAGTCACCTATCTGGATAGTCTCCTATCTGGATAGCCTCCTATCTGGATAGTCTTATATCTGGATAGCCTCCTATCTGGATAGCCTCCTATCTGGATAGCTTCCTATATGGATAGTCTCCTATCTGGACTGTCTCCTATCTGGATAGCCTCCTATCTGGATAGTCTCCTATCTGGATAGTCTCCTATCTGGATAGTCTCCTATCTGGATAGCCTCCTATCTGGCTAGTCACCTATCTGGATAGTCTCCTATCTGGATAGTCTCCTATCTGGATAGCCTCCTATCTGGATAGTCACCTATCTGGATAGTCTCCTATCTGGATAGTCTCCTATCTGGATAGCCTCCTATCTCGATAGTCTCCTATCTGGATAGTCTCCTATCTGGATAGTCTCCTATCTGGACTGTCTCCTATCTGGATAGTCTCCTATCTGGATAGTCTCCTATCTGGATAGTCTCCTATCTGGACTGTCTCCTATCTGGATAGTCTCCTATCTGGACTGCCTCCTATCTGGATAGTCTCCTTTCTGGATAGTCTCCTATCTGGATAGCCTCCTATCTGGATAGTCTCCTATCTGGATAGTCTCCTATCTGGATAGTCTCCTTTCTGGATAGTCTCCTATCTGGAAAGTCTCCTATCTGGATAGTCACCTATCTGGATAGTCTCCTATCTGGATAGTCTCGTATCTGGACTGTCTCCTATCTGGATAGCCTCCTATCTGGATAGTCTCCTATCTGGATAGTCTCCTATCTGGATCGTCTCCTATCTGGATAGCCTCCTATCTGGATAGTCTCTTATCTCGATAGTCTCCTATCTGGATAGTCCCCTATCTGGAAAGTCTCCTATCTGGATAGTCCCCTATCTGGAAAGTCTCCTATCTGGATAGTCACCTATCTGGATAGTCTCCTATCTGGATAGCCTCCTATCTGGATAGCCTCCTATCTGGATAGCCTCCTATCTCGATAGTCTCCTATCTGGATAGCCTCCTATCTGGATAGCCTCCTATCTCGATAGTCTCCTATCTGGATAGTCTCCTATCTGGATAGTCTCCTATCTGGATAGTCTCCCATCTGGATAGCCTCCTATCTGGATAGCCTCCTATCTCGATAGTCTCCTATCTGGATAGCCTCCTATCTCGATAGTCTCCTATCTGGATAGCCTCCTATCTCGATAGTCACCTATCTGGATAGTCTCCTATCTGGATAGTCTCCCATCTGGATAGCCTCCTATCTGGATAGTCACCTATCTGGATAGTCTCCTATCTGGATAGTCTCCTATCTGGATAGCCTCCTATCTGGATAGTCTCCTATCTGGATAGTCTCCTATCTGGATAGTCTCCTTTCTGGATAGTCTCCTATCTGGATAGCCTCCTATCTGGATAGTCTCCTATCTGAACTGTCTCCTATCTGGATAGCCTCCTATCTGGATAGTCTCCTTTCTGGATAGTCTCCTATCTGGACTGTCTCCTATCTGGATAGCCTCCTATCTGGATAGTCTCCTATCTGGATAGCCTCCTATCTGGATAGTTTCCTATCTGGATAGTCTCCTATCTGGACTGTCTCCTATCTGGATAGCCTCCTATCTGGATAGTCCCCTATCTGGATAGTCTCCTATCTGGATAGTCTCCTATCTGGACTGTCTCCTATCTGGATAGCCTCCTATCTGGATAGTCTCCTATCTGGATCGTCTCCTATCTGGATAGCCTCCTATCTGGATAGTCTCTTATCTCGATAGTCTCCTATCTGGATAGCCTCCTATCTGGATAGCCTCCTATCTCGATAGTCTCCTATCTGGATAGTCTCCTATCTGGATAGCCTCCTATCTGGATAGTCTCCTATCTGGATAGTCTCCTATCTGGATAGCCTCCTATCTGGATTGTCTCCTATCTGGATAGTCTCCTATCTGGATAGCCTCCTATCTGGATAGTCTCCTATCTGGATAGTCTCCTATCTGGACTGTCTCCTATCTGGATAGCCTCCTATCTGGATAGTCCCCTATCTGGATAGTCTCCTATCTGGATAGTCTCCTATCTGGACTGTCTCCTATCTGGATAGCCTCCTATCTGGATAGTCTCCTATCTGGATAGTCTCCTATCTGGACTGTCTCCTATCTGGATAGCTTCCTATCTGGATAGTCTCCTATCTGGATAGTCTCCTATCTGGATAGCTTCCTATCTGGATAGTCTCCTTTCTGGATAGTCTCCTATCTGGATAGTCTCCTATCTGGATAGCCTCCTATCTGGATAGTCTCCTATCTGGATAGTCTCCTATCTGGATAGTCTCCTATCTGGATAGCCTCCTATCTGGATAGTCTCCTATCTGGATAGCCTCCTATCTGGATAGTCTCCTATCTGGACTGCCTCCTATCTGGATAGCCTCCTATCTGGATAGTCTCCTATCTGGATAGCCTCCTATCTGGATAGTCTCCTATCTGGATAGCCTCCTATCTGGATAGTCTCCTATCTGGATAGCCTCCTATCTGGATAGCCTCCTATCTGGATAGTCTCCTATCTGGATAGCCTCCTATCTGGATAGCCTCCTATCTGGATAGTCTCCTATCTCGATAGCCTCCTATCTGGATAGTCTCCTATCTGGACTGTCTCCTATCTGGATAGCCTCCTTTCTGGATAGTCTCCTACCTGGATAGTCTCCTATCTGGATAGTCACCTATCTGGACTGTCTCCTATCTGGATAGTCTCCTATCTGGATAGCCTCCTATCTGGATAATCTCCTATCTGGATAGTCTCCTATCTGGATAGCCTCCTATCTGGATAGTCTCCTATCTGGATAGTCACCTATCTGGACTGTCTCCTATCTGGATAGTCTCCTATCTGGATAGCCTCCTATCTGGATAATCTCCTACCTGGATAGCCTCCTATCTGGATAGTCTCCTATCTGGACTGCCTCCTATCTGGATAGTCTCCTATCTGGACTGTCTCCTATCTGGATAGTCTCCTATCTGGATAGTCTCCTATCTGGACTGTCTCCTATCTAGATAGTCTCCTTTTTGGATTGCCTCTTATCTGGACGGTCCCCTATCTGGACAGTTCCATATCTGAACAGTTCCATATCTGGACAGTTCCATATCTGAACAGTTCCATATCTGGACAGTTCCATATCTGGACAGCACGCTATCTGGACAGTCCCCTATCTGGACAGTCCCCTATCTGGACACTCCCCTATCAGGACAGTTCCCTATCTGGACAGTCACCTATCAGAACAGTCTCCTAACTGGACAGTTCTCTTTCTGAACAGTCGCCCACCTGGACAGTCCCCTATCTGGACTGTGATCTAACTGGACAGTCACCTATCTGGACAGTCCACTATCTGGACTGTGATCTAACTGGACAGTCGCCTATCTGGACAGTCCCCTATCTGAACAGTCCCCTATCTGAACAGTCCCCTATCTGGACTGTGATCTAACTGGACAGTCTGATATCTGGATAGTCCACTATCTGGACTGTGATCTAACTGGACAGTCGCCTGTCTGGACAGTCTGATATCTGGACAGTCGCCTGTCTGGACAGTCTGATATCTGGACAGTCCCCTATCTTGACTGTGATCTAACTGGACAGTCGCCTATCTGGACAGTCTCCTATCTGCACAGTCCAGCTATGGGACTGTCCAGATAGTTGACTGTCTGTGTAGGAGACCGTCCAGATATGAAAAAAAAATGAAAATCGCTTATTGTCACGAGTAGGCTTCAATGAAGTTACTGTGAAAAGCCCCTAGTCGCCACATTCCGGCGCCTGTCCGGGGAGGCTGGTATGGGAATGAAACCTGTCCAGAGCATGGCCAATCCAGATAATGGTCAGTCCTGATAGGGGACTGTCCAGATATAGAACTGTCCAGATAGGGGAATCTCCACATAAAATTCAGTCCAGGGAGAGAACCTGTCCAGGAAGGAGACTGTCCGGTTAGGGGACTGTCCAGGTAGGGGACTGTCCAGATAGGACCTGTCCAGATAGGGGTCTGCACAGATAGGAGACTGTCCAGATCATGAGCAGTCCAGAAAGGGGATTGCCCATATAGGGGACGTGGTGGACAAGGTACACTCCAGATATGGGACTGACCAGTTAGGGGACTGTCCAGATCGGGAACAGTTACAATTTGGTACCCTCTAGTTAAGGGCTGTTCAGAAAGGCTAATAGGGGACCATCCAGATAGACAACAGTCTGCATAAGGGACTGACAAGTTAGAGGACTGACCAGACAGGGCTCTGTCCAGATATGAGACTGTCCATATATGGGACTGTCCAGATACAGGACTGTTCAGATATGGGAATGTTCAGATCCAAGAGTGTCCAGATATGGAACTGTCCATATATGGGACTGTCCAGTTGGGGACAGTCCAGATAGTGGACTGTCCAGATAGGGGACAGTCCAAATAGGGGACGGTCCATATAGGGGACTGTCCAGATATGGGAATGTCCAGATAGGGGACTGTCCAGATAGGGGACTGTCCAGATAGGGGACTGTTCAGATAGGGGACTGTCCAGAGAGAGAACTGTCCAGATAGGGGACTGTCCAGATAGGGGACTGTCCAGATAGGGGACTGTCCAGATAGGGGACTGTTCAGATAGGGGACTGTCCAGAGAGAGAACTGTCCAGATAGGGGACTGTCCAGAGAGAGAACTGTCCAGATAGGGGACTGTCCAGATAGGGGACTGTCCAGATAGGGGACTGTTCAGATAGGGGACTGTCCAGAGAGAGAACTGTCCAGATATGGGACTGTCCAGATATGGAACTGTCCAGATAGGGGACAGTCCAGATAGGGGACTGTCCAGTTAGGAGACAGTCCAGATAGGGGACGGTCCATATAGGGGACTGTCCAGATATGGGACTGTCCAGATAGGGGACTGTCCAGATAGGGGACTGTCCAGATAGGGGACAGTCCAGATAGGGGACGGTCCATATAGGGGACTGTCCAGATAGGGGACGGTCCATATAGGGGACTGTCCAGATATGGGACTGTCCAGATAGGGGACTGTCCAGATAGGGGACTGTCCAGATAGGGGACTGTCCAGATAGGGGACTGTCCGGATAGGGGACTGTCTGGATAGGGGACTGTCCAGATAGGGGACTGTCCAGATAGGGGACTGTCCAGATAGGGGACAGTCCAGATAGGGTACGGTCCATATAGGGGACTGTCCAGATAGGGGACTGTCCAGATAGGGGACAGTCCAGATAGGGGACGGTCCATATAGGGGACTGTCCATATAGGGGACAGTCCAGATAGGGGACTGTCCAGATAGGGGACTGTCCGAAGAGGGGACTGTCCAGATTGAGCACAGTCCGTGGAAAGCACTGTACGGTTGTGGGGACTGTCCAGATAAGGGATTGTCCAGATTGGGTAATGTCATGACGGGGGATTGTCCAGATTGGGGACTATCCAGAGAGCAAACTATAGTTTAGGCAACTGTCCAGTTAGAAAACTGTCCGGTTGAGGACTGTCCGGATACGGGACTGTCCGGATGTAAATTTGTCCGGATAGGGGACTGCGCAGATCGAGGTGTCTCTGGACAAGCGTGTGCTGTGATAGGGTACTGTTCGGATAAAGACTGTGTGGTTCGGGAAAAGTTCAGATATAGAGCACTGCCTGCGTAGAGCACTGTGCTCACAGTCCACTGTCCAGATAAGGGACTGTCCAGATAGGCCATAGTCTGATGGGAATCTGTCCAGATAACAGACTGTCCAGACAGGTGACTGACCAGATTGGTGACTGTCCAGGTACAGGCATGTCATGATGGGGAGATGCCTGTATAAGGGACTGTCCAGATAGCTGACTGTCCAGGTGGGGAGATGTCCATATAGGGAGATGTCCAGATAGGTGACTGTCCAGATGGGGGCTGTCCAGATAGGGAGATATCCAGATAGGTGACTGTCCTGAAAGGGGACTGTCTGTATAAGAGACGTCCAGTTACAGGCATGTCCAGATAGGAAGATGTCCAGATAGGTGACTGTCCAGATAGGGGACTGTCCAGATAGGGGACTGTCCAGATAGATGACTGTCCAGATAGGGGACTGTCCAGATAGGGGACTGCCCACATAGGGGACTGCCCGCATAGGGGACTGTCCGGATAGGGGACTGTCCAGATAGGGAGATGTGCAGATAGGTGAGTGTCCAGGTAGGGGGCTGTCCAGATACGGAGATGTCCAGATACGGAGATGTCCAGATAGGAAGATGTCCAGATAGGGGACTGTCCATAGAATCATAGAATTTAAATGCAGAAGGAGGCCATTCAGCCCATCGAGTCTGCACCGGCTCTTGGAAAGAGCACTCTACCCAACAACAACTCCACCCTATCCCCATAACCCAGTAACCCCACCCAACACTAAGATAGGGAGATCTCCAGATAGGGAGATGTCCAGATAGGTGAGTGTCCAGATAGGGGGCTGTCCAGATAGGGAGATGTCCAGATAGGTGAGTGTCCAGATAGGGGGCTGTCCAGATAGGGAGATGTCCAGATAGGTGAGTGTCCAGATAGGGGGCTGTCCAGATAGGGAGATGTCCAGATAAGTAGATGTCCAGATAGGGAGATGTCCAGATAGGGGACTGTCCAGATAAGTGATGTCCAGGTAGGAGACTTTCCACATCGGGGACTGTCCAGATAGGGATTGTCCAGATAGAGAGATGTCCAGATAGGGGACTGTCCAGATCAGGGACTGTCGAGATAGGGGACTGTCCAGGTAGGGGACTGTCCAGATAGGGGACTGTCCAGATAGGGGACTGTCCAGATAGGGGACTGTCCAGATAGAGAGATGTCCAGATTGGGAGATGTCCTCATCAGGGACTGTCGAGATAGGGGACTGTCGAGATAGGGGACTGTCCAGATAGGGGACTGTCCAGATAGGGGACTGTCCAGATAGGGGACTGTCCAGGTAGGGAGATGTCCGAATAGGTGACTGTCCAGATAGGGGACTGTCCAGGTAGGGAGATGTCCGAATAGGTGACTGTCCAGATAGGGGACTGTCCAGGTAGGGAGATGTCCGAATAGGTGACTGTCCAGATATGGGACTGTCCAGATATGGGACTGTCCAGATATGGGACTGTCCAGATATGAGACTGTCCAGATAGGGGACTGTTCAGATAGGGGACTGTCCAGATAGGGGACTGTCCAGATAGGGGACTGTCCAGATAGGAGACTGTCCAGATAGGGGACTGTCCACAAAGGGGACTGTCCAGATAGGGGACTGTCCACAAAGGGGACCGTCCAGATAGGGGACTGTCCGAAGAGGGGACTGTCCGAAGAGGGGACTGTCCGAAGAGGGGACTGTCAGATTGAGCACAGTCTGTGGAAAGCACTGTCCGGTTGGGGGGACTGTCCAGATAAGGGGTTGTCCAGATTGGGTAATGTCATGATGGGGGATTGTCCAGATAGGGGTCTGTTTGGACAGCAAACCTTCATTAGGCAACTGTCCAGTTAGAAAACTGTCCGTTTAGGGGGCTGTCTGGATACGGGACTGTCCGGATGTAAATCTGTCCGGTTAGCCGACTGTCCGCATAGGGGACTGTCCAGATAGGGGTTTGTCCGGATAGAAAACTGTCTTGTTCTGGGATTATCTAGAGAGGGGACTGCGCAGATCGAGGTGTCTCTGGACAAGCGTGTGCTGTGATAGGGTACTGTTCGGATAAAGACTGTGTGGTTCGGGAAAAGGATTGTCCAGATAGGGAGATGTCCAGTTAGAAAACTGTCCGGTTTGAGGACTGTCCGGATACGGGACTGTCCGGATGTAAATTTGTCCGGATAGGGGACTGCGCAGATCGAGGTGTCTCTGGACAAGCGTGTGCTGTGATAGGGTACTGTTCGGATAAAGACTGTGTGGTTCGGGAAAAGTTCAGATATAGAGCACTGCCTGCGTAGAGCACTGTGCTCACAGTCCACTGTCCAGATAAGGGACTGTCCAGATAGGCCATAGTCTGATCGGAGCCTGTCCATAAAACAGACTGTCCAGACAGGTGACTGGCCAGATTAGTGACATTCCAGGTACAGGCATATCCAGATAGGGAGATGTCCAGATAGGGGACTGTCCAGATAGGGGACTGGCCAGATTGGTGACTGTCCCGGTGCAGGCATGTCCAGATAGGGGACTGTCCGGATAGGGGACTGTCCAGATAGGGAGATGTCCAGATAGGGGACTGTCCAGATAGGGGACTGTCCGGATAGGGGACTGTCCAGATAGGGAGATGTCCAGATAGGGGACTGTCCAGATAGGTGACTTTCCAGGTGGGGGACTGTCCAGATAGGGGATTGTCCAGGTACAGGATTGTCCAGATAGGGAGATGTCCAGATAGGAGACTGGCCAGATTAGTGACTGACCAGATAGGGGATTGTCCAGGTACAGGATTGCCCAGATAGGGGATTGTCCAGGTACAGGATTGCCCAGATAGGGAGATGTCCAGATAGGGGACTGGCCAGATTAGTGATTGTCCAGGTACAGGCATGTCCAGATAGGGAGATGTCCAGATAGGAGACTGTCCAGATAGGGGACTGTCCAGATAGGGGACTGTCCAGATAGGAGACTGTCCAGATACGTGTCTGTCCAGGTGGGGGACTGTCCAGATAGGGGATTGTCCAGGTACAGCATTGTCCAGATAGGGAGATATCCAGATAGGAGACTGTCCAGATAGGTGACTGTCCAGGTGGGGGATTGTCCAGATAGGAGATTGTCCAGGTACAGGATTGTCCAGATAGGGAGATGTCCAGATAGGGAGATGTCCAGATAGGGAAATGTCCAGATAGGTGACTGTCCAGGTAGTGGACTGTCCAGGTAGTGGACTGTCCAGATAGTGGACTGTCCAGATAGGGAAATGTCCAAATAGGTGACTGTCCAGATAGGGACTGTCCAGATAGGGAAATATCCAGATAGGTGACTGTCCAGATAGGGACTGTCCAGATAGGGATTGTCCAGATAGGGAAATATCCAGATAGGTGACTGTCCAGATAGGGACTGTCCAGATAGGGAAATATCCAGATAGGTGACTGTCCAGATAGCTGTCCAGATAGATAGGTGACAGTCCAGATGAGAAGGGAGTTTTAATAATGGGAGATGAGGAAATGGCTGAGGAACTGAACAGGTTTCTTGGGTCGGTCTTCACAGTGGAAGACACAAATAACATGCCAGTGACTGACAGAAATGAGGTCATGACAGGTGATGACCTTGAGAGGATTGTTATCACTAAGGAGGTAGTGATGGGCAAGCTAATGGGGCTAAAGGTAGACAAGTCTCCTGGCCCTGATGAAAAGCATCCCGGAGTGCTAAAAGAGATGGCTAGGGAAATTGCAGATGCACTAGTGATGATTTACCAAAATTCACTAGACTCTGGGGTGGTCCCGGTAGATTGGAAATTAGCAAACGTGACACCACTGTTTAAAAAAGGAGGTAGGCAGAGAGCAGGAAATTATAGGCCAGTGAGCTTAACTTCGGTAGTAGGGAAGATGCTGGAATCTATCATCAAGGAAGAAATAGCGAGGCATCTGGATAGAAATTGTCCCATTGGGCAGACGCAGCATGGGTTCATAAAGGGCAGGTCGTGCCTAACTAATTTAGTGGAATTTTTTGAGGACATTACCAATGCAGTGGATAACGGGGAGCCAATGGATGTGGTATATCTGGATTTCCAGAAAGCTTTTGTGCCACACAAAAGGCTGCTGCATAAGATAAAGATGCATGGCATTAAGGGCAAAGTAGTAGCATGGATAGGGGATTGGTTAATTAATAGAAAGCAAAGAGTGGGGATTAATGGGTGCTTCTCTGGTTGGCGATCAGTAGATAGTGGTGTCCCTCAGGGATCCGTGTTGGGCCCACAATTGTTCACAATCTACATAGATGATTTGGAGTTGGGGACCAAGGGCAATGTGTCCAAGTTTGCAGATGACACTAAGATGAGTGGTAAAGCAAAAAGTGCAGAGGTTACTGGAAGTCTGCAGAGGGATTTGGATAGGTTAAGTGAATGGGCTAGGGTCTGGCAAATGGAATACAATGTTGACAAATGTGAGGATATCCATTTTGGTAGGAATAACAGCAAACGGGATTATTATTTAAACAATAAAATATTAAAACATGCTGCTGTGCAGAGAGACCTGGGTGTGCTCGTGCATGAGTCACAGAAAGTTGGTTTACAGGTGCAACAGGTGATTAAGAAGGCAAATGGAATTTTGGCCTTCATTGCTAGAGGGATGGAGTTTAACACTAGGGAGGTTATGCTGCAATTGTATAAGGTGTTAGTGAGGCCACACCTGGAGTATTGTGTTCAGTTTTGGTCTCCTTACTTGTGAAAGGACGTACTGGCACTGGCGGGTGTGCAGAGGAGATTCACGAGGTTAATCCCAGAGCTGAAGGGGTTGGATTATGAGGAGAGGTTGAGTAGACTGGGACTGTACTCGTTTGAATTTAGAAGGATGCGGGGGGATCTTATCGAAACATTTAAAATTATGAAGGGAATAGATAGGATAGATGCGGGCAGGTTGTTTCCACTGGCGGGTGAAAGCAGAACCAGGGGGCATAGCCTCAAAATAAGGGGAAGTAGATTTAGGACTGAGTTTAGGAGGAACTTCTTCACCCAAAGGGTTGTGAATCTATGGAATTCCTTGCCCAGTGAAGCAGTTGAGGCTCCTTCATTAAATGTTTTTAAGGTAAAGATAGATAGTTTTTTGAAGAATAAAGGGATTAAGGGTTATGGTGTCGGGCCAGAGAGTGGAGCTGAGTCCACAAAAGATCAGCTATGATCTCATTGAATGGCGGAGCAGGCTCGAGGGGCCAGATGGCCTACTCCTGCTCCTAGTTCTTATGGGTCTTCCCAGGTACAGGCATGTCCAGGTAGGGGGCTGTCTAGATAGGGAGATGTCCAGATAGGGAAATGTCCAGATAGGGAAATGTCCAGATAGGTGACTGTCCAGATAGTGGACTGTCCAGATAGGGGACTGTCCAGATAGGCAAATGTCCAAATAGGTGACTGTCCAAATAGGGATTGTCCAGATAGGGAAATGTCCAGATAGGTGACTGTCCAGATAGGGACTGTCCAGATAGGGATTGTCCAGATAGGGAAATGTCCAGATAGGTGACTGTCCAGATAGCTGTCCAGATAGATAGGTGACAGTTCAGATAGGTGACTGTCCAGGTAGGGGACTGTCCAGATAGGGGACTGTCCGGGTAGGGGACTGTCCAGATAGGGGACTGTCCAGATAGGGGATTGTCCAGATAGGGAACTGTCCAGATAGGGGATTGTCCAGATAGGGGATTGTCCAGATAGGGGACTTTCCAGATATGGGACTGTCCAGATAGGGGACTGTCCAGATAGGGGATTGTCCAGATAGGGGAATGTCCAGATAGGTGACTGTCCAGATAGGTGACTGTCCAGATAGGGGACTGTCCAGATAGGGGACTGTCCGGATAGGGGACTGTCCAGATAGGGGACTGTCCAGATAGGGGACTGTCCAGATAGGGGACTGTCCAGGTAGGGGACTGTCCAGATAGGGGACTGTCCAGATAGTGGACTGTCCAGATAGGGAAATGTCCAAATAGGTGACTGTCCAGATAGGGGACTGTCCAGATAGGTGAATGTCCAGATAGGGGATTGTCCAAATACGGGACTGTCCAATTAGGGGACTGTCCAGGTAGGGGACTGTCCGGATAGAGCAATGTCAAGATAGGTGACTGTCCAGATAGGTGACTGGCCAGTTAGGTGCCTGTACAGGTACACGCCTGTCCAGATAGGGAGATGGCCAGATAGGTAACTGTCCAGTTCGGGGACTGTCCAGAGAGGGGACTGTCCAGGTACAGGCCTGTCCAGATAGGGAGATGTCCAGATAGGTGACTGTCCAGATAGGGGACTGTCTGGAAAAGGAGAGTGTCCAGATATGGGACTGTGCAGATATGGGACTGTACAGGTAGGGTCCTGTTCCGGACACGGGACTGTCCAGATAGCGCATTGTCTGAATCAGGAATTGTCTAGATAGTGGGCTGTCCAAATAGGGCATTATTCAAATAGGGAGCTGTACAGATCGGGCACTGTCTGGATAGGCACTGTCTGCATAGGAGACTTGCCAGACAATGGCCTGTCCAGGTAGGGATCTGTATTTATGGAGGACTTTCCAGATAGGGCACTATCCGGATAGGGGACTTTCCTGATATTCGCGAGATAGGGAATGGTACAGTTCATGCATTTTCTGCATAGAGCACTGGCTGGATAAGACACTGTCTGGACAGGAGATTTTGTGGACAGGGGACAATGGGTTGTCTGAATCAGGGATTGTCTTAATAGGTGATTGTCCAGATTGGGGACTCTCCAGATATGGGACTGTCCAGATAGGGAACTGTCCTATTAGGGCAATGTCTGAATAGGGGACTATCCAGATAGGGGACTGTCAGATAGGCGACTATCCAGTTACGGTGTTATCTGGGTAGGGGACTGTCCAGATAGTGGACTGTCCAGATAGGGGACTGTCTGGATCGGGGACTGTCCAGATAGGGGACTGTCTGGATCGGAGACTGTGCAGCTAGGGGACTGTCCAGGTAGGGGACTGTCCAGATAGGGGACTGTCCAGATAGGGGACTGTCCAGATAGGGGACTGTTGAGATAGGGGACTGTCCAGATAGGGGACTGTTGAGATAGGGGACTGTGCAGATAGGGGACTGTCCAGATAGGGGACTGTCCAGATAGGGGACTGTCCAGATAGGGGACTGTCTGTATCGGGACTGTGCAGTTAGGGGACTGTCTGGATCGGCACTGTGCAGATAGGGGACTGTGCAGATAGGGGACTGTCCAGATAGGGGACTGTGCAGATAGGGGACTGTCTGGATCGGGACTGTGCAGTTAGGGGACTGCCTGGATCGGGACTGTGCAGTTAGGGGAATCTCTGGATAGGGGACTGTCCAGATTGGGCATTGTCCAGATAGCGGATTCTCCTGATAAGGAAATGTCCGGATAGGCATTGTCCAGATAGGGGATTGAACTTATAGGTTAATATCCGGATAGGCGATTCTCCTTATAATGGACTTTCCGGATAGGAGACTGTCCAGATTGGGGTCTAGCCGGATAGGGGGCTGTCCAGATAGGAGTCTGTACAGTTGAGCACTGTCCAGGTAGGGGTCTGTACAAATACAGCACTGTTCGGATAGGGCACTGTCTGGATAGGAGGCTCACCAGACAATCGACTGTCCAGATAGGGGACTGTACATATAGGAGACTGTCCGGATAAGGAATGTGTTGTCCAGATAGGAGACTGTTCAGATTGGGAACTGTCCAGATAGGGGACTGTCCTGAAAAGGAATTATCGAGATAGGGAACGGTCCTTGTAAGGGTTTTTTTGGATAGGGGAATGTGCGTGTTGGCTGGATAGGAAATGTTTTGGAATTGGGCGATGGATTGTTCAAATCAGTGACTGTCTTAATATGTGATTGTCCACATTGGGGACACTCCAGAAATGGGACTATCCAGATAGGGCATTGTCCAGATAGGGCATTGTCCAGATACGGGACTGTCCAGATACGGGACTGTCCAGATCGGGCATTGTTCAGATACGGGACTGTCCAGATAGGGCATTGTCCAGATAGGGCATTGTCCAGATACGGGACTGTCCAGATACGGGACTGTCCAGATCGGGCATTGTTCAGATACGGGACTGTCCAGATAGGGGACTGTCCAGATACGGGACTGTCCAGATAGGGCATTGTCCAGATACGGGACTGTCCAGATACGGGACTGTCCAGATAGGGCATTGTCCAGATACGGGACTGTCCAGATAGGGCATTGTCCAGATCGGGCATTGTTCAGATACGGGACTGTCCAGATACAGGACTGTCCAGATCGGGCATTGTTCAGATATGGGACTGTCCAGATCGGGCATTGTCCAGATACGGGACTGTCCAGATACGGGACTGTCCAGATAGGGCATTGTCCAGATACGGGACTGTCCAGATAGGGCATTGTCCAGATAGGGCATTGTCCAGATACGGGACTGTCCAGATAGGGCATTGTCCAGATCGGGCATTGTTCAGATATGGGACTGTCCAGATCGGGCATTGTCCAGATACGGGACTGTCCAGATAGGGCATTGTTCAGATACGGGACTGTCCAGATAGGGCATTGTCCAGATAGGGGACTGTCCAGATACGGGACTGTCCAGATAGGGAACTGTCCAGATAGAGGACTGTCCAGATAGGGCATTGTCCAGATACAGGACTGTCCAGATAGGGGACTGTCCAGATAGGGGACTGTCCAGATATTGGACCGTCCAGATAGGGCATTGTCCAGATACGGGACTGTCCAGATATTGGACCGTCCAGATAGGGCATTGTCCAGATAGGGCATTGTCCAGATCGGGCATTGTCCAGATACGGGACTGTCCAGATCGGGCATTGTTCAGATATGGGACTGTCCAGATCGGGCATTGTTCAGATATGGGACTGTCCAGATACGGGACTGTCCAGATAGGGCAGTGTCCAGATATTGGACCGTCCAGATAGGGCATTGTCCAGATAGGGCATTGTCCAGATACGGGACTGTCCAGATCGGGCATTGTTCAGATACGGGACTGTCCAGATCGGGCATTGTTCAGATACGGGACTGTCCAGATCGGGCATTGTTCAGATACGGGACTGTCCAGATCGGGCATTGTTCAGATACGGGACTGTCCAGATCGGGCATTGTTCAGATACGGGACTGTCCAGATAGGGCATTGTCCAGATACGGGACTGTCCAGATCGGGCATTGTTCAGATACGGGACTGTCCAGATCGGGCATTGTTCAGATACGGGACTGTCCAGATAGGGCATTGTTCAGATACGGGACTGTCCAGATAGGGCATTGTCCAGATACGGGACTGTCCAGATAGGGCATTGTCCAGATAGGGCATTGTCCAGATATGGGAATGTGAAGGTGTGGGACTGTCCAGATAGGGAACTGTCCAGTTGGGGCATTGTCTTGGTAGGGGACTATCCAGATAGGGGACTGTCCAGATAGGGGACTGTCTAGATAGGGGACTGTCCAGTTGGGGCATTGTCTTGGTAGGGGACTATCCAGATAGGGGACTGTGCAGTTAGGGGACTGTCCAGATAGGGGACTGTCCAGATAGGGGACTGTCCAGATAGGGGACTGTCCAGATAGGGGACTGTCCAGTAAGGGGACTGTCCAGATAGGGTACTGTCCAGTTAGGGGACTGTCCAGATAGGGGACTGTACAGATAGGGCATTGTCTGGATAGGGGGGTGTCTGGATATGGGACTGTCCAGATAGGGGTCTGAACAGATCGGGGTCTGTCCAGATAGGGCATTGTCTGGATAGGGGACTGTCCAGATAGGATACTGCTCAGATCGGGCATAGTCTGGATAGTCGACTGTTTGCATAGGGGACTGTCCAGATAAGGGATTGCCCATATAATCATTGAATTTACAGTGCTGAAGGAGGCCATTCAGCACATCGGGTCTGCACCGGCCCTTGGAAAGAGCACCCTACCCAAGCCCACATCTCCACCCTATCCCGTAACCCAGTAACCCCACCTAACATTTTTTGTACAATAAGGGCAATTTAGCATGGCCAATCTGCCTAATATGCACACCTTTGGACTGTGGGAGGAAACCAGAGCACCCGGAGGAAACCCACGCACACACGTGGAGAGCGTGCAGACTCCGCACAGACAGTGATACAAGCCTGGAATCGAAACTGGGATCCTGGAGCTGTGAAGCAAGTGTGCTACCAACTGTGCTACCGTGCTGCCCATAGCTGTCCAGATAGGGTACTGGCCAGATAGGGGATTGACCAGCTAGGGCATTGTCCAGATAAGGGACTGTCCTGATCGGGAATTATACTGATGTGGGACTGTGCAGGTATGGGACTGTCCAGATAGAGGTCTGTCTGGATAGGGTATTTTCCGGTTAGAGAATTGTCCGGTAAGGGCACTTACCAGATAGTGGACTGTCCCGTGCGGGGATTGTCCTTAGAGGGAAATGTCCGGATAGGGGATTCTCCTTATAATGGACTTTTCCAGATAGGGGACTGTCCCGATGGGGGTCTGCCCGGATAGAGGGCTGTTCAGATAGGCTACTGTCAGGATAGACGTCTCTCGAGATAGGCAACTCTACAGATTGGGGTCTGTCCGGATATGGGCTAGTCCGGATGGAACATTCTCCGGGTAGAAACTGTCAGGATAGTGGAGTGTCTGTGTAGGGGACTGTTGTGATATTGGTCTGTGCAGTTAGGAGAATATCCGGATCGGAGTCTGTGGGGTTATGGGACTGTTTGGATATGAGAGATCTCTGAAAATGTAAGTCTGGGAAGGTAATTCCTGAGGGTGCTTGGTCAGATAGCAAACTGACTAAAGGCACTGAAGATGTGAATTGCCTCTGATTCAGTGAAGAATGTTACCCCTGCTCTAATCCTTGATGGCACTGGGGCGGAATACTGTGAACAAGTGACCCGTGTAACTGAGAATTAGTCTGGCTGCATCGAGATTCTTTTGTTTTTGTAAATGTCAGTAAATGGAGGACAGAAGAATAAACAGACCATAATCAGACCGAGTGAGCTTGGAGCCATCAGCCTGAGTGTGAGACCAGGACAATCACAAGGAACAAATGAAATGGATTCACAGAAAACATTCAGAAGCGGAAATCTTTTCAACCTCTTTGGGGATTTTAGAAATGAATTGCAAAGTGTCACTGGAGTGGTGTGTTTGGTCTTTCTCAAAGTTTTTAATGCAGCAGATTTATTTCGGCAAAATTTTGGGAATCGATGGCTGAACTTGGGACTGGATAATTAGGATTTATAGAAAGTAAATCCAACCGTTCTGGAGTGTAGTCGTGAGCATGCGGTAGAATGGAATAGTGCAACGAGCAGTATTTGGACTTGAGCTGTTTCTTATCAACCATCACAATTTGCATTTACATTATATTGTGTTTGTAACATTGCAAACAATCTGCATTCGGAAATCCAGCTGATGAATCTGATTTCTAAATAACAATCTGTGCAAAATCTGGACAGAGAAAGGAGAAAATTAACGTTTCGCAGAATGATTTAGATCTCACTTTCATACGAAATTAGAAATGGAATTTAATGCTGCGAACTGTAAAATATGTTTCCTCGGGAGGGGAAGATGTTCAACCTGGGGATATACAGAAGGTGATGGGAGATTGAACAAATGTAGAGAAATGCAGAGAGATAATTGACGAGCAAAGCAGGTGTATAAGTATAACTGCAGAGAATAAGTATGAAGGGGGATCTAAATGTAACAGGCAGATTGCTCCAGGCACGCACTGAAATGAGTACAGAGCTGAACAACAGTTCCTATTGGTGGAATGTCTCAGGAAAGCTAGGAAAACTTGGCGAGGAAGCTGCTATGAAGTAAATGCTACCATGCAAACCAAGAATATCACTTCAGGATATATTTAGCAATGAAGAGTAAAGGACAATTAAATGAATAAAAAATTAAACACAAACTGATGGCCCATTGTCAAAGCCCTTTATTCAAAGAGCATTGAGATGTTTGCAATAATGAACAAGTTAAAGTCATCGAGTCACGAGCAGTAAGAGCATTCCAGGTGCTGCTGGATGACAGGTTGTGCTACAGATAAATGCTAAGCTCCTCGGACAAAACCAAACCTTCGGATCCATGGCGTGGTGGAACAGTGGGTGGGATGGTGGCATGGTGGGCATCACAGTGGCACAGTGGGCAGCATGGTGGCACCCTGGGCAGCATTGTAACACAGTGGGCGGCAAGGTGGCACAGTGGTTAGCACTGCTGCCTGACAGTACCAGGGATCCGAATTCGATTCCGACCGTATGGAGTTTGCACATTCTCCCCGTGTGTGTGTGGGTTTCCTCTGGATGCTCTGTTTCCTCCCACAGTCCAAGGATGTGCAGGTTAGGTGGATTGGGCATGCTAAATTGTCCTTTTGTGTCCAAAGGTTGAGGTCGGGTTACAGGGGTAGGGCGGGGGAGTAGACCACTGTAGGGCGCTCTTTCAGCTGGTCAATGCAGACTCAATGGGCCGAATGGCCTCCTTCTGCACTGTACTGTAGTGATTCTACACTTTGACAGTTTGTCCACTTTGGACCTAAGACAAACAAGGTTAAACTCATACTCTGACGTGGTGGTGAAGTGGCAAAGTGCTCCCTCAAGGCGCCGAGGTCCCAGGTTCGATCCCGGCTCTGGGTCACTGTCCGTGTGGAGTTTGCACATTCTCCCCTTGTCTGCGTGGGTCTCACCCCCACAACCCAAAGATGTGCAGGGTAGGTGTATTGGCAATGCTAAATTGCCCCTTAATTGGAGAAGAAAGAATTGTGTACTCTAAATTTATTTTTTACAAAGGTTAAACACATACTCTTAATTCAATCAGAATATCACCTCAAGCATCAATTAAAAGAGTAAGAGGAGACTGAAGATTAAGTCAGGGATGTTCAGTCTCATGGTTTCTGTGGGTTAAGAGTAAATGAGGACACACAGTGTATTCAGAAGGGAAGGTAAAGCTAGACTTAGATTTTAAAAGTCCAGATCTTGGCAGAGGAATAGGAGATTGAGGGAGTTGGAGAGTAGCGTAGCTTTGAGATCTTGGGAAGGTGACAATGTAAAGGACCTTGAGGTAATGTTGAGGGAGGGAATATCGAGCAGAATAATTGGAAAGAAAAACATAAATTAACATGGAATTCTCCAAATATTAATATGCATTAATATCAATTGTCAACTTCAGCCAGTGACGCACTCTCACCTCATGGGTTCAAGTCTCACTTGAGCACAGACGACTGCACTGAGGGAATGCCCCACTGTTGGAGGTGCCCTTCGTGGCATGAACTATGACCCAAGGATCTGTCTCTCCTCCTAGTAATGTTAAAACACACTGAGCTGGGGCGCGGTCAATTCCAGCCTCAGGTGCCCCAGAGTCACCACATAAGTGAATTCACCAATAATTCTTAGAAAAATACCTATGGTTGCCCAATAATTAGTCATCAGGGGTGGGATTCTCCGACCCCCCGCCGGGTCGGAGAATCGCCGGGGGCCGGCGTCAATCCCGCCCCCGCCGCGTCCCGAATTCTCCGGCACCGGAGATTCGGCGGGGGCGGGAATCGCTCCGCGCCGGTCGGCGTGCCCCCTCCCCCCCCCGGCGATTCTCCGGCCCGGGATGGGCTGAAGTCCCGCTGCTGTCATGCTTCTCCCGCCGGCGTGGATCAAATCACCTGTCTTACCGGCGGGAGCAGGCGGCGCGGGCGGGCTCCGGGGTCTTGGGGGAGGCGCGGGCCGATCTGGCCCCGGGGGGTGCCCCCACGGTGGCCTTGGCCCGCGATCGGGGCCCACCGATCGGCGGACGGGCCTGTGCCGTGGGGGCACTCTTTTCCTTCCGCCTTCACCATGGCGGAGGCGGAAGTGACCCCCTCCCCTGCGCATGAACGGGGATGACGTTAGCAGCCGCTGACGGTCCGGTGCATGTGCGGACCTCCACCGGCCGGCGAAGTCCCTTCGGCCCCGGCTGGCGTGGTGCCAAAGGCCGTCCACGCCAGCCGGCGGAGTGCCAACCACTCTGGCGCGGGCCTAGCCCCTCAATGTTAGGACTTGGCCCGCACCTTTGGGATGGCCCGACGCCGGAGTGGTTCACGCCACTCCATCACGCCGGGACCATCCGCCCCGCCGGGTAGGGGAGAATCCCGGCCCAGGTTAGTAAACATGATTACTGTTTATTTATGAAAAGAACTATCATGAAATATGCAGTAAATACAACTGGTTAACTCGCATTTAACTTGTGATTTCCATGTTAACTGCCCCCACCCTCTATCCACACACACAAGACAGACAAATGGCGAGGGGTCAAAAAATAATAAGGATGAAAGTCAAAAGACGTCTTTGCTCCTGTCACACTTTGGACAGGAATTCTCTGCATGTCCTCCATGATTCCTTCAACCAACACCATCGAAAACACATTTCTATTTGGGAGCATTGCTGTGGGCTAATTGATTGGTGGCATTTCCCGACTTTAAAAGTGAAGCTGCTGAAGTGCTTTGGGGGCTATCCTGAGGATGTGAAAGGTGCTATATAAATGCAACTATGGAATGATACAGCTGAGAAATGTTTGGAATGCTGAGAATGCTCTTTTCACGGGACCGTCACGGTCCAGGAACTGAGTGCTGTGAGTATGCCAGGAATTGGGAATGTGCATGGCAGGGCATACGTGCATTGCTGGGCCACTCGTGCTGCTGATGCGCAGCTCTTTGTGATTCAGCCCAGGGATGTACAAAACTGATATTCTGGGTGCATGTGTGCAGGAGTCCATCCCCTCAGACCTGAACCCAAACCCTAACCCGCACTGTCTGCGGTCCAGCCAGCTCTGACTAAAGTGTAGCCGTTTCCCCCCAGAGTAAAGTCGTTCTCAAGATTCAGTAGCAGCAGCTCGAAGCAGTATGGTGAGGATTTACACAGCTTTGGTGTGCTGAGATATCTGAGCAACAGCTCCAGTCGTGGGATTTCTATGACATTATAGGACCAACAAGCGGAAAATAGGAATATTGTGGAAATGCGTTGCAGACATGGGGTTACACCAGGCATCAGGGGGCACCACCACAAATAGAAACTGCTAGTACATCAACGACACAGTCACCATGTGGTAAGTGGGTACCAAACTGTTACCCACTGAGGGTACTTGCTGCGGGCTGCCCGAGTTATACCCTTGTCCGTGCATTCTTGATCTTATAGCCAGAGAAAACTGGAGTAATGTGAATGTGTGAATGCTGACATAAAGAGAGGAACACTCCATTCCATGGGGTTCATTTTAACTTGGAATAAAGAAATGGAAAGCAAGGAAGGAGCAAGAGAGGCAGTGGGAGGGAGAATCGGATGGAGGGAGGGAGAGAGTGAGGAAGGGAGAGGGGGAGGGAGAGGGAGGGCGGGTGGGAGAGAGAGGGAGGGAGAGGAGAGAGAGAGAGAGGGAGGGGAGAAGGGAGGAAGAGAAGGGGTGGGAAGGAGAGAGAGGAAGGGAGGAGGAGGATGAAAATGAGGGAGAGAGGGGGGAATGGGATGCCAGACAGAGGGAGGGAGGGAGGGGGATGGAAAGGACTGCATGGGGCGGGGGCGGGGGGGGGGGGGGGAGGAGGACGAAAGGGAGGCAGGAAGGAAGGGATAGAGGGAGGGGAAAATGGAAGGAGGGAAAGGGAGTGGGATGGAGGAAAAGAGGAAAGGGAGTAAATAAGTAGGGGGGATGGAGGGAAGGAGGGAGGGAGGGAGGAAGTAAAGGGGGAGGGATGGAGGGAGGGCAGAGTGGAGGGATTCCTAAAGTAGGAAAGGGGAGGGGGTGGCGTAGTGATATTGAGATTGGACCCAGTAATCCAGAGACCCAGAATAATGCTCTGGGGACCAGAGTTTGAATCCCACCACGGCAGGTTGTGACATTTGAATTAAAAGCCTAATGATGACCATGAAACCATTGTCTCAATTTTTTTTTAAAAATTGAGAGTACTCAGTAAATTTTTCCCAATTAAGGGGCAATTTAGCGTGGCCAATCCACCTAGCCTACATATCTTTGGGTTGTGGGAACGAAACCCACGCAAACACGGGGAGAACGTGCAAACTCCACATGGGGAGAAAGAGAGGGCATTGTGAGCTGCACGCTTGATGGGTCTGTGTGGGTTGTGTGGACACCGCATGTGGACATGAAGGGGTCGTCCTGGTGGTTGCCAGGGGGTTCGGAGGAACAAGCTTGAAGATTGGATGTGGGGAGGGTGCGAGGTGTCAGCCAGTGAATTTGGGTGGGGGGGGGGTGTTTGGTAATTTGAAGGCTGGCAGGTGGTACTGATGCCAGGGGAGAGGTGGTAACGTACCCTTGTAGCCCGTTGGAGGTTGTTGGTCTTCTTCTGACATTGGGCGCTGGTCCTCCTTGTCATATGCTCACACCAACAACCGCTGCCACTGCCTCCCAGGCAGCATTGCTGACCTTGCTGCTGGTCCTTCGACCCGCTTGGGGTAACTGGGTGCCCCGCCTCTCATCCACAGTGTTGAGAAGTCTGGACAGGTTGGCATCCCCAAAGTGAGGGGCAGGTCTGCGTGCTGCCAAACCTGTGTGTTGATTGGGAATAAATGGTGAGGAAGCATTTCAAAAGCAGCTCCCTCTTGTTAGGGGCGAGCATGAGCCATGAGTCAGCGAGGGAGCAAGGAATGTCAAAAATCTACTAGGGGCTTAATTTGGCACTAAGTTCCGTTGAATATGAATCACGATCTTGCTAACGTGGCCATCACAAAACTCTCTGCCAAACGTGCCCAAAACCAGACTTTAACTTTGGTTGGCTGAATTGCGCCCTTGTTAAGTATAGCAGTGCAATGGCCCTGCTACTAATAAAGACAAATTGTCAACTCAGTTCTCAAGAAGACATCGTGTGAAATGGTATCTAATTATTCCGCTTTGACAAAGAGTCATCGGACTCGAAACATTAGCTCTTTTCTCTGTCCACAGATGCTGCCAGACCTGCTGAGATTTTCCAGCATTTTCTCTTTTGTTTCTAATTACTCTGGGCAAGTTACAGGGCAGCAGGGGAAGGTAGACCTTGTGGAAAGCTTTGAAATGCTTGTTAAAAGTCCAACTTAAGTTCTCCAATAGTCTCAGACCAGGGAATATCCCACTTCCTCCAGGCCAGTTACCACCAGAACACCATACGGCTGACTTTACATTCTTTCTGAGGTGCCTCACAAGCCACGAGGGTTGGTGATATTGGGGACAAGGCCGAGCACCACTCTTTAGTTGGGTATATGTAATGAGCCACTCAAAATTATGTTCATGTTATGTTATGGGAGAAATGTTTTGATGCAGTGGGTTGTTGAGATCAGGAATTCACTGCCTGATAGGGCGGTGGAAGCAGGTTGAACGATGACTTTCAAGTGATTTGAAGTGGCGAAATCCACAATAATACGGATCTGCCCTATGACCCCTTTATCTGGCAGAAAGGTGACGTTCTGTTCTATAATGCCCCTTCGAATCACCCTGGTTGTTTCAGTATGTTAAAGAAGCCATTCTAAATACAGTCTATTGATATTAAAATATCCTGAACAATCCCTTTGCCCCGTTCAAGGTGTTTAGCTGCTAAGACGGAGCTGTGCTTACCTTGGTTTGTCCCTTTACATAGAACAGTACAGCACAGAACAGGCCCTTCGGCCCTCAATGTTGTGCCGAGCCATGATCACCTTACTCAAACCCACATATCCACCCTATACCCGTAACCCAACAACCCCCCCTTAACCTTACTTTTATTAGGACACTACGGGCAATTTAGCATGGCCAATCCACCTAACCCGCACATCTTTGGACTGTGGGAGGAAACCGGAGCACCCGGAGGAAACCCACGCACACACGGGGAGGACGTGCAGACTCCACACAGACAGTGACCCAGCCGGGAACCGAACCTGGGACCCTGGAGCTGTGAAGCATTTATGCTAACCACCATGCTACCGTGCTGCCCCTTTAAAGCCAGTGTTACACTCATATGATCTCTATGTATATATAGTCAAACTCAGCTAACTGAAGCAGTTTGTAACCCCTCAGGTCAGTGAGGTGAGCATGAATTTCTGCCTCATGTTCATTAAACCCAATGTGAAAAGGTTCCCTTTCTTTCTGTCAGTTAGCAGATCCCTTTGTACTTGTATCAAAAGACGATTTCTGCTCTGTGGGAGTAGGCTTTCAGATATACAACAGCAGGAAATGTGAGGCGAGAATATTCAGTTGGGTGAAAGCTGGCTGCGGATGGTAGCAGGGCAGGACTTCCACCTGTCTCAATGGATTGCCCTGTCATTCCCCTCGATCACTGTGGTCAGCCTCCTATCAGTAATCTGGCTGGGCCTCGCGTGGGGATCCCTTTGCTGCTCACTGCTATAGCAACACAGCGGATCACAAACTCCCTGTCACTTTTAGTGCCTGGATTTACAAAGGCGTTATTGATTGGGAATAAGCCAAAGCCTGTCCACCATCTCCAAGGCACAAGTCAGGAGTGTAATAGAATGCTCTGCACTAGCTCGGATGAGTGCAGCTCCAACAACACTCAAGAAGCTCCACACCATCCTGGACAAAACAACCTACTTGATTGCTCCCTCTTCCACAAACATCAAACGCTCCACCACCGACGAACAGAGACAGCCGTGTGTACCATCTACAAGATGCACTGCAGTAACTTACCAAGGTTCCTCAGACAGCACCTTACAAACCCACAACCACTACCATCTAGAAGGATAAGACCAGCGACACCCACATCGCATAAAATAAATAAAAAATAAAAACAAAATTCAGTTAGATCTTGGCTCAACGATAACTCAATATTCATTAGCTAAAAAACTGTTAGCCTCAGTATTGAAATTTTCAATTGAACCCTAGCAAACTTCACCTTGTGGGAGAGAGTTCGGGTTTCTACCAACTTTTGTGCGAATAAATGCTTCCTGAGTTCACTCCTGACTGGCCGAACTCTCACTTCAAGGTTGTTCCCCTTTCTCCTGGACTCATTCACCAGAGGAACTCCAGGCAAAGCAGCCTCATGACAGGCACCTGATCCACCACCTTAAAGATTCGCACCCTCCACCAAACCCATGACCCCTACCATCCAGAATGACAAGCACAGCAGACTCATGGGAACACCACCAACTGCAGGCTCCTCTCTACAATACCCCAGATCCTGGCTTGGAAATATATCACTGTTCCTTCACTGTCGCTGGGTCAAAATCCTGGAACTCCCTCCCTAACAGCAATGTGGGTGTACCTACAACACTTAGACTGCAGTGGTTCAAAGAGACTACTTACCACCACCTTCTCCAGGGAAATTAGGGATGGGCAATAAATGCGGCCTAGCCAGTGACAATCACATTACCAGAACAAAGTTTTAAAGTACCCTATGTCATCTCCTTAACACTCAGAAAATATTAAGTAAATCATCTGATAAATTTGTAACCTCAAAGAAAAACGAAGCAAAGGTATTCAAGCTGCCTCCATCGTTTAACCCACCACACTGTGGCATTATTCTGGATTTAACCCACTATAATGTGGCATTGTTCTGGATTTAACCCACTATATGGTGGCACTGTTCTATATTTAACCCACTACACTGTGGCATTATTCTGGATTTAACCCACCCTACTGTGGCATTGTTCTATATTTAACCCACTATACTGTGGCATTATTCTGGATTTAACCCACCCTACTGTGGCATTGTTCTATATTTAACCCACTATACTGTGGCATTATTCTGGATTTAACCCACCCTACTGTGGCATTGTTCTATATTTAACCCACTATACTGTGGCATTATTCTGGATTTAACCCACTATATTGTGGCATTGTTCTGTATTTAACCCACTACACTGTGGCATTATTCTGGATTTAACCCACTACACTGGCGTTATTCTGGATTTAACCCACTATACTGTAGCATTATTCTGTATTTAACCCACTACACTGTGGCATTATTCTGGATTTAACCCACTATATTGTGGCATTGTTCTGGATTTAACCCACTATATTGTGGCATTGTTCTGGATTTAACCCACTATACTGTGGCATTATTCTGGATTTAGCCCACTACACTGCGGCGTTGTTCTGGATTTAACCCACACTACTGTGGCATTGTTCTGGATTTAACCCACTATATTGTGGCATTATTCTGGATTTAACCCACTACACTGTGGTATTGTTCTGGACTTAACCCACTACACTGTGGCATTGTTTTAGATTTAACCCACTATACTTGTGTCATTGTTCTGGATTTAACCCATTATATTGTGGCATTGTTCTGGATTTAACCCACTATACTTGTGGCATTGTGCTGGATTTAACGCACGATATTGTGGCATTGTTCTGGATTTAACCACTATATTGTGACATTATTCTGGATTTAACCCACTATATTGTGGCATTGTTCTGGATTTAACCCACTATATTGTGGCATTGGGGCAGCACGGTAGCATGGTGGTTAGCATAAATGCTTCACAGCTCCAGGGTCCCAGGTTCGATTCCCGGCTGGGTCACTGTCTGTGCGGAGTCTGCACGTCCTCCCCGTGTGTGCGTGGGTTTCCTCCGGGTGCTCCGGTTTCCTCCCACAGTCCAAAGATGTGCGGGTTAGGTGATTGACCATGCTAAATTGCCCGTAGTGTCCTAAAAAGTAAGGTTAAGGGGGCGGGGGGGGGGCGGGGGGGGGGGGGGTTGTTGGGTTACGGGTATGGGGTGGATACATGGGTTTGAGTAGGGTGACCATTGCTCGGCACGACATCGAGGGCCGAAGGGCCTGTTCTGTGC